>NW_027512404.1:300000-530000 GCF_048772815.1 Callospermophilus lateralis | reverse complement strand
TAGTACTGAAAACTATCTTCAGTGAATGGTGCCTACAAATCCTAAAATTAATACAGTAACTGACCCAGGTTAACATCAATGCAAATTGATTCCTATGGGACATGATGTGTATTTTGACGTTCATTTTTATTCAAAACTGGTACATTACTATTTCTTCAGTTTATGCACATAATAGGATATATATTTCATCCACAAGTTCGCTAATTTAGAGGCATTTGTTTCACTTTCAATCACTTCCTGCTTCAGAACACATGTATATTTTCATGGTTCTTGACTGGTCTTTTCATGAGACTTCTTTCGAAACACATTATTTTTGATTTCCATAATCACTTTTGAAGAAAAACTCACACACCTTTCATGATAAACCATAACCTTAATTTTACTATTAGATGTATAACTAGTTGGAATGAATGTATGTATATCAATATAAGATTTCTTATATATTTTAAGATATGAATCCAATGCATTATTTAAAGTGGACCAGTTATATTATTTATTAACAGTATGGTCTATTCATGCATTAGCTCTATATTCATAGACACAAGGTACACCTCTTTGTACCCCCAATACTAACTTATTAATCTTCAAAATATTGCTCCCAGAAATGATGGAAAAATTACTCATGTCACCTGATCTACATATACATTTTATCACAGTAATATTCTGCAGACAAAATGCAAGGTTCACACTTATTATTGTACCAAAGCCTAAATTGAAATGAACATGGATTACTAAACACAGCCATGTCCAGGTTGCCTAATGCTCTCAAATATCAATCCAATTAGTGACTACATATTGGTTTCTTCCTAAGATCATATATTCAAATTCAACCCTGTTGAAAATGTCTAATCCTATCACCCACTTTATATTTTGCCTTATTTCATAATATCTCTATTGATATCTGTTTTCCTACATATTTTCTCCGGTTCACTATTGTGACTGACTCTTCACGTGGGCTAACATTTACATTCACACTCTAAACAAAATCCTATTGATAAAGAATATTTTTTTTCCAAACCTATACTCATTCTTCTTCCTAAACCTAACAACTATCTTCCTAATCCTACCGACTATCCCTTTTTGACTGAATGTTCTTTTCTACACCCAATCATCAAAGTAAACACTGGGCGAGCTTCGGAGGAAGAGACCACCAAAAGACTATCTCATGCAACAGCAAAGGGTTTATAGGGGGTCAGCATGCAGGGGATCGGAGCTCACTTGAATAGAGCAGAGAGCCCTGAGAAGAGCTTAAGCAGAGCTTATATACTTTTTTTGGGGAGGGCAGGGAGTGAAGTTTATTGATGGGTGAGGGAGAGTGGGCGGTTTGCATTCAACCGGGTGAGGGAGTACATTCTGCAGTTTGGCATTTGGGGACAGGACATTCTGGGAACAAGATTAGCAAACACTTCTCAAGATTTCAACAGTGTTTTGTTAAGCATACAGAAAAAAAAGTGACAAGTACCTATTTTATTAATCTTTCATTCCCCACTTCTTCTTCTAGCTACTTTTAATCATAAAAGTGATCATTGTGGGGTGTCACATTCTATGTCTGCTAGTGGGGTATTACCATGAGTTTAACTTGTCCAATTTGAGCTTAGAGAAAGAAATTACACGGTTGAGCAAACAGGATTTTATAGTTAGCAATAATATGGAGATTATTATCGGACAGGCCAGGGTTGATAAAAAAGTAGTCAAACAGAGGGACTATGTGAACCAAGACTCAAACCACTTTTTTTGGTCCTCTCACTCTCTCATTGACACTCTTCATGGTGTCTTTTTAATTTAATCATATTTTTTTTTACAACTCCATTATGCTCGGAATAAACACAACATTCTTCCCAGGAAGTGACAAATACCTATTTTATTAACCTTTCACTTCCGACTATCCCTTTTTGACTGGATGTTCTCTTCGACATTCAATCATCCAAGGTACAAGGTCCTATGCCATTGTATATTGATTAATCTGACAAATCTGTGCAGAACCTAATTCAAATCTAAGTATTCCAATCAAGGGCAAAATGCTCTTTTGGGCTTCAAATCTTACCTAGACTTCTGTTTTCATACATATATTTCACCTATATATTCTCATACATATCGCAGGTTCCCAATACCATTATTCATCCAGCAGAATTATTCCTAACCCAAATCACACATGTTATTAACCCTAACCATACACTGTTCCCTCAATCTAACATTACAGAACATCAGGGACAGAGTTGGTCTTACAATACAGGAATGTAGTGGATCTTCCACCTGCTGAAAACCTCAAAGGTCCATGCAGAAATGATCCCTGGAGAACATGTAGGCAACTATGAAGAACGTGAGAGAGCAAAAGTCATCTTCCATGGAAAACAACCTGGTAAGGATGAAGGGTTGTGTCTCATTCACCCTCTCTCCTTAATGTAGAAAAGATGGACCAACAAAGGCCTTTGAGGAGAGCTGTTCCCGGGTTCCTATGGTTGAGATACCAATCTAACTTGTGAAAGTGTCAGAGGAAGTATGGAAGCAACTGTTCGGAAAAAGTGGTTGCTAAGGCAGTGACCTCATTCAGTTTCTGAAGGAAGTGACCTCACCTCACTTCCTTGGTGATGGAACTCTCTGAACTTGGGATCCAGGAAGCCAGCCATCCAGAACCAGTCCCAGTCCCAGTACAGTGGGATCACTTGTTTGGATTTACCAAGGACAGAGTAAGTCTTTTTTGGTACCTACTGATATGAGGATGGCCAAATTCCAGGAAATTTTGAAGACGGGCCTTTCCAGAGAAAGCAAGAAGTGGCTCACCGCGGGCCCCTGATGTTTCACAGAGTTGGCCATGGAGACCAGATCTGAGACAGGACAGGCCATTTCTGGGGAACATAGTATGGCCCACCAGTCAGAGGACACTCTGGATAGTCACAGACTTACTTTGGGGAAGGAGGTGCCTTTTTCAGTGTGGGTGTGAGTTTGTGGTTTTGTCTTATGTTCTGAGAATAGGTAGGAAAGGCGGCTTGGTTGGTTTGGGGTGGAATGTTTCTAGAAAGTCTTTTGACAAGGCGAGTGTTTCTATGTCTGTGTATCCCACTGTGTCCGTGGTTGTAGACATTAGAAAAGAGAATGCATCAATGGATGTGTCCTGTCTAGTAGAAAGCTTCCCAGCATTCATCCTACCCATTTTAGGAATGGACTGCAGGTTGCCTTATCGATGGACAACATGTACTGTCTTCCTAAGTTCCTGTTTTCTTCCTGAATTCTGGCCACTCTCCACAATAGGCTCATGGTTTTGTGTCCAAAATATGTACCACCTCCAAACTCTGTGACGTGGCCATGTAATCCATAGCTGAAGGGAATGGCAAGCATCTCAGAAAACTCAGATATCAGTGTGACCAGGAAAGTCTCAGTAGAGAAACCCTGCTTAGGGCCTTTTGCTTACCTATTGTTCTGTTGCCCTGAATGTCAGGAAGGTCTTTGCCTCAAGCCACCCTTTGTGAAGCCTGAAGAAAACAGTTTTAAAATGGAAAGGAATGGGCATCACCAGTGGCTCTTTGCTTAATTACTTTGGAAAGGGATGTGTCTGAATCAGCCTCTTGGCCCTGTGTGAGGCTGTGGCTTAGATTATCAGCATCGGATGGATCTAAAGAAAGAACCAATGTGTGCATCCAAAACCAAAATGGCAAAAAATCAGTCATTGTGGGTGAAGTCTCTTGCCTTCCTGTGTTTGGTTCTTGACCTCCATCAAGGGAGTATTGGGATTTTTTGTGTCAAATGAGTTCTTCCAATCCCTGCAAAGGTGCTTGGGTTTAATAATGACTCCAAATCACATACTATACCTGATAGTCAGTAGGCCTCAAATTGGAGAAGTAGAGCAGTATTAATGGCAGAACTATGTGATCAATCCTGGTTCACAGGAAGGGTGTCCAGGCCACCCTGAATTTAGGTAAATGAGGAGAAGGGAGCTTATTATGGACACTCTATTGGGCTGTGCCATTTAAGGAAACCTCCAGCCAGAGATTATGATGAGTGACTATATGGAAGTAGATGAGGGCCATGTGGGATTTTTTTGATTTTAATTGTGGTAACTTGTGTGGCTTTTGGAAGAGATGACTGTGTTCACCTGGGCTTTAACACTGGCGTGATTCTCCTAGAAGACTGAGTTCTGTAACTGACTTCAGAGTAGTAATTGCTTTGGAAATGGATATGTTTTAATCAGCCTCTTGGCCCTGTTTGAGGCTGTGGCTTAGATTATCAGCACCAGATGGATCTAAAGAAAGATCCCTTGTGTGCATCCAAAACCAAAATGGCCAAAAGAGCAGTAATTGTCTATGAACTCTCTCGCCTTCCTCTGTAAGGTTCTGAAAGAATAAAAGAAATTGAAATTGAAATGTAAAGAACCAGGTTTTGTAAAGTTTCCAAGCTGCACTCAGCACCTGAAATTTCTGTGGCAGTTAAGACAATTCCCGGATTTGCACATTAGATGTGTGTTGAAATCTTCCCTGAGGACCTAGTTACTTAACAGCCCCTTCCCAGAAACCATGCAGCTCACCACGTATACATCACAGTGCATCCACCAATCAATTTAAATGTATACCCCTTCTTACGGCTGACCAATCACCCCCTGCCCAACCTGTTCCCGCCAATGAATGTGCTAATCATGTTTTAGAGTTGTTATTTGATTTTCCCGCGGTATATGATGATTTGCTAAAGAGGCTATGATGTATGTAAAGTCCCTGCCCTCTCTAAAGAATGTATATAAACTCCACTCATGTGGTTCTCGGGGCTCTTTGTTCTTTGTTCCTCTGAAGTGAGCCCTGAGCTCCAGCACGCTATACCCCCAATAAACCCTTTGGTGTTGCATGAGAAAGCCTGTTGGTGGTCTTTTCCTCCGATGTTCGCCCCACCTTTTCATCTGGAGGTCCCAGGTGAGATATCCGGAGCAGCGGATGAAAGACCCCAAGGGACTCCTCTCGGGGTAAGAAAGGCGCCTCTTTCTGGTTTCGGGTTTCAGGTTAGGGCTTGGCAAAGTGGCTGTCGGTGAAGAGCATTAGCTCTCTCTGACAGTGGGTGGCAGACATGTCACAGAGCTACTGGCCACGTCCCTGGGGGACACTCCAGAGGACGAGGGAAATCAAGGAATATTAGTTTCCTCAACTCGGTTATATTTTGCTTCAGGATTCGGTTTGCCAGCCCATCAGGTTTTGCTGGCTACACAGTTTTGTTCATTGTCCCGAACTCATGTTGAGTTTACTGTCTGTCTTTATTGTCTAACCCATCAGGTTTTGCCAGTTACTGAGTTCTAATATTTGTCTTGGACCCATGTTAAACGTTTACTGTTTGTCTTTGTTTGTGTTGCGTTTGTGTCTTCACTGTCTCTTTTTGAGTAACTCCCATTATGGGACAAAGCACTTTCACGCTTCTGTCCCTGACCCTTGATCATTGGACTGATGTCCGCTCAAGGGCCAAGAATCATTATTTTTCAGTTAAATGTCAGACCTGGCAGACTCTCTGTGCTTCAGAATTGCCCATCCTCAAAGTCGGGTGGCCCCCAGAAGGATCCTTCTACTTCAATCTAATCCAAAAAGTCAGAGATATTGTCTTTCAGCCGGGACCACGTGGCCACCCAGATCAACAGCCATATACCCCTTCCCCAGGATCCTATCATTCAAACCTTCCGTTCCCTCCCCATCTTCCCCCCATTCTTCCTGAGTCACAAGACTGGACAATCCTCCCCCTCCTTATCCTCTGCCCTCGCTCCCCAACCCCCAACACATTCCAGATGATTCTCCCGCCACTGACTCAGCCTCTCCGCCACTAGAGGCAATTGGGCCAGACCCAAGCCCTCCAAGGGACTTCTCCGCAGCAGCAGTAGCCCCTTCTTTTCTGGTGGAAGCTGGGCCACCTAAAGAAACCCGCCAGCTACGGAAAATAGAAAACTCAGAAGCCACTGTGATGCTCCCTCTTCATCCTTATGGGCCCATGAACCGACCAAACTGGGATCCCATCACCTTTGAAGGTTGGTAGCATCTTTCCACTTATCACAGGGCTCTAATGGCGGGGCTCCGAGTGGCCGCCAGAGGGCCGACTAATTTGGCCATGGTAAGAGAGATAATCCAAGGTCCTAATGAGTCTCCCTCTATGATTCTGGAGAGAATTATGGAAGCATATAGGAAATATACTTCTTTTGATCCTCAGGCAGAGGACGAAAAAACATGTGTTGCAATGGCCTTTATCCAGTTTTGATTCTGACTCCTTAATGTGTTCGACTACATGATTGGTTGCCTTAGGTGGCGTAATCAGGGTGCGGCCAACAGTCATCCACCCTGTGGGTCTTGCTGAGGTTGTCCGAGCATAGAGAGCAAACTCAACATAGCCCCAACGTTTGGCCTTGGGGTCAGGTATATCTGAAGTATACGATCCATTGTTATCGGATGAAGAGCCTTTATGCCACTTTAGGTAACTAGAAGTCAACCCTTCAGAGTAGCCAAGTGAGTGGTAAGAACAGCTACCACGTTCATCATGGAACCTGCATGACCAATAGGGACACCCATTATATATCTCCGGCCACCAATGACAATAGTCTTTGGTTTGATTAAAAAGGAAGCAAATGAAAGGCCAGTTCCAGCTACCAGGGACGAAGGTCCTTGAAGGTGACAATTTTAGGGAAATAGAGGTGCAGTTGTGGATGAAGCAAGTAGTTGCATCCACTGCGCGGACCTTCTGCATGCCATGTTCTGAGTATCGTTCCTGAAGAGTGAATAAATACATGGTAGGTTAGGAGGGTAAAGACAAGTCCCAACAGAGCACAGAAAAAAAGCAGAGCACAAAAAACAAGCAGTTAGAGAAGACTAGGGTGTTGGGAGAGCTCATTGTGCCTTCTTTAAGAGGAATTGGGCTGCAGGGAACACCTTGTGAGCCGCAACTTAAATGGGTGAGATGGGTGTGGAGAGCAGGATTAAAGGGGAGCTTCAGGAGGTGATTCTTGGAGTTCCTCTGGCATGGTCCTGTCGTCAGCAGGTGGGGCCTCCTGGTGATATGGTTTCAACCTAGAAATGGGAATCCAGGGAGTGAGACGGTTGTCTGGTAAGGAGAGTTTGGCGGCGGTGGGGGTACAGAGAATGAAAGGATAGGGGCTTTCCCATTTTGGTGCAAGAGTCCCTTTCTCCTCTGGGGTATTATAATAGACTAGACTCCCAGGTGTTAAGGGAGGAGTGTTTGGAGTGGAGACTGGGTCCGGAAGAAGCCAGTTCTGACATTTCCAGTGTTCAGAGCGGAGATGAAACAAGAGAGGCAAAGACAAATCTCGGGTGAGAGGTCCTTGTGAAGTGACCAACCCAGAGGGTATAAGAGGTCTTCCATACATTATCTCAAAGGGAGACAGTAAAGATGGTTTCTTAGGGAGAGCTCTGATTCGAAGCAAAGCAAAGGGAAGGATTTTGACCCAGTCTAAGTTTAATTCCATTGTCAATTTGGTAAGGACTTCCTTCAGAGTATGATTTACCCTTTCCACTTTCCCTGAAGCCTGGGGGTAATATGGACAGTGGAAATGCCACTTGAAGGAGAGGGCTTGAGAGACCTTTTGTGTGATCCTAGAAATAATCTCAGGGCCATTGTCATATTGTAGGGAAGTGGGCATACAAAACCTAGGGATGATGTCTGTCAGTTAGATTGAAGCTACAGTGGAAGCCTTTTTATTGGAAGTGGGAAATGCCTCAACCCAAACAGAGAAAGTGTCCACAAAGACAAGGAGGTATTTAGTGTGCCATACTGTGGGCATGTTGGTGAAGTCTACTTGCCAGTCAGCAATGGGAATGTGTCCCTGGGCTTGGTGGAAAGGGAAAGGTTTGGGCCTTAAAGGAATATGAGGTTTGGTCCGCTGACAGATCTGACAATTAGAGGCTATATTCTCTATCATGGCTATGTCAGAAGGGTTGAGGGAGAAGAAGCTCTGTAAAAAAAGGGTCAAAGACTGAGAATTGGAATGGTGTAGAGTATGAAGGAACTTGAAAAGATCCTTGTTCTTACTGGAAGAAGTAGGGGCTTCAGATGAGCTGTCTAAAGTGGCCATAATATGTACCCCATAGGGGCCATAATTGGAAGTGGTAGCACGCATTCGTGGCGCCTGGTCAGCTTTGGCATTGCCCTCAGTGATAAGAGAGCCATCCTTCTGATGGGACCTACAATGGACAACTCCCAACTGGGTGGGTAAGTGGGAGGCCTCCATCAGATTGGTTATAAGAGCCGAATTAGTGATCGCATTACCTTTGGTGGTAAGTAGGCGTCGCTCCCTTCATATTGAAGCATGGGATAATAAGATCTGGAAGACATATTTTGAATCAGTATAGAGGGTGAGGGATTTGCCTTGTGCTAGAAGGCAGGCACGAGTGGCTGCTATAAGTTCAATCTGCTGGTTGGTAGTTTCTGAAGGCAAAGCTTTGGCGTCTATAATCTCAGTGGCTGAAACTACAGCATATCCAGAGTAATGAGTGCCGTTCTGCCTAAAGGAACTGCTGTCAGTAAACCAGATAAGGTCAGGCTTGGTGAGTGGTTCCTCAGAAATGGAAGAATGACAGGGGAGGAAATCTTCTAAGGTTTCCAAGCAATTATGAGTTGGTGTGTTAGACGTGGGAGTCATTGGGAGCAGTGAGGGAAGGATCAGTGCAGAGCAGGGGAGGAAAGTAATATTAGGGTTTTCCAGAAAGGAAGTGAGGAGCGACAGAACCCTGGATGGAGGAAGGGTTTGAAGGCCCTTATAAGCTGAAAGATCTTTCAAGTGATGTGGGAGTGGATAGTTCAAGGTGCCCCAAAACTCAGCTTAGAGGCTTCTTTGTGTAAAATTTGTTCAGCAACCAGAGCTCTTAAGCAAGGGGCTCACCCACGGATGGTAGAGTCTAGTTTCTTGGAAAATATGCCACAGGTGCAAATGTAGGCCCATAGTTTCGACCTAAGACCCTAAGTGCTTGCCCCCCTTTTTCATGGACATATAGATGAAATGGTCTTGAAAGATCAGGAAGGTGAAGGGCAGGTGCCTTTAAGAGGAGTTGCTGAAACCTGCGGAAGTGGTAGATGGGGGAGGAGACAAGAGATTCACTAGGGGGTCCATTTGCTTGGTCATACAGGGGTTTGGATAGAAGAGAATAATTTGGGATCCAGGCCCTAAAATAACCTGCTAATCCTAGGAATGATAGTATTTTGGCTTTCATATGGGGCACTGGAAGATCAGAGAGGAGTTGCCTCCTATCCAGTGTTATTTCCTTTTTCCCGGGTCTAAGGCAAAAACCAAGAGAGGTGACAGAAGAATGGGAAACCTGGGCCTTGTGGGGAGACTCCCTATATCCCTTGTCTGCTAGGAAATTAAGAAGCTGAGCGGTGTGGGATTGAGAGTGTTCCCAGAGGGACTACATAGAAGAAGGTCATTGACATATGGAAGGAGAATAGTGTCAGGACAGGTCGGGTGAAAGGATGTGAGGTCCTGGGCAAGAACTTGGCCAAAGAGATGGGGGCTATCCCTGAATCCCTGTGGGAGGACAGTCCAGGAAAGCTGATGAGAATGGTGGATGTGAGAGTCAGTCCATGTAAAAGCAAAGATATTCTGAGATTCTGAGAACAAGGGAATAGAAAAGAATGCATCTTTTAAACCTAGGACCGAGAAGTGGGTAGTAGTGGCAGGGATCTGAGAGAGGAGGGTGTAAGGGTTGGGCACTAGTGGGTGGATGGGGACCACAGAGGAGTTGACAAGGAGAAGGTCTTGAACCAGCCTGTAGGACACTTTAGGTTTCTTAAGTGCCAGAATGGGGGTGTTGAAAGGAGAGTGTGTAGGCCTAAGATACCCCTTTCGTAATAAATCCTGGATGATGGGTTCTAATTCGAGGAGGGCTGTGGTTGTGAGTGGATATTGTGATTGACTAATATATCTTGAAGGGTCCCGTAAGACAATATGAATAGGACTGCATTTAGCCATAAGGGGTGTAGTTGTGTCCCAAACCTCAGGCTTAACTGGTTTAGAGAGTCATGGGAGAGTGCATTAAGGAGGTGTATCTGCCCCTAGGAACATCATGAGGAAATGAGAGGTAGGAGAGGTGTGGGGTGATATGTGAATGCTGACTTTTAATAGTGAGAGTATGTCCCTTCCCAGAAGGGGAATGGGGCAATGGCTCATAACGAGAAAGAAGTGAGTGAAGGACAAAAGGGATCCCTGCATATAACATGATGGGGGGGTTTGAGGGAAAATCTGTTTACCTCCTACCCTGACAATAGGAGTTTTTGAGGGTGTGGTAGAACCCCATACTCCCTTAAGACCGAAAAAGTGGCACCAGTATCCAAGAGGAAGGTAATGAAGCATCCATCCACCAGGAAGGTAAACCTAGGCTCTTGATTCTTGATGGTAATAGTCTGGAGGGAAAGCCCAGGGATCCGTCAATCCTCCGCTGCTAAGCCCAAGAAAGGCTGTGGTTGCCTGGCGGCTGACCAACCTCCCTTTCGGGTTGTTGGGCAGTCTGCCCCCCAGTGTCCCCTTTGATGGCATTTTGGGCAGGGGTTGTAGGGTGTCCTCAGTGAAGGACAATCCCTGGCCCAATGTCCCTCCTTACCACATTTGAAGCAAGCTCCCAGGGGTGTCATATTGGGATGGCGTGGTGATGGCCTTCTCTGAATGACCTGGGCCAACATTTGGAACTTGGCATTTTCAGCCCTCTGCCTACGGCATTCACTTTCATCCTCTCTATCAAAAAAAACCTTGAAAGCGACAGCGAGGATTTTAGTCTAAGGAGTAGCAGGGCCCTGTTCAAGCTTTTTAAGCTTGGCTTTAATGTCAGGGTAGCTTTGGGCCAGAACATATTTCATTAAGACATGACGGCCATCAGGGGTTTCTGGGTTGAGGTTTGTGTACTGTTAAAGGGCCTTGGTTAGTCTATCCAGGAATTCTGAAGGTGTTTCCTCCTTCCTTTGAATGACCTCCTGCACCTTTTTAAAGTTAACAGCCTTGCGGGTGGCCTTTTACAGGCCCGCCAAGAGGCAGGATGTAAAAAGGTCACTAGACTGTAAGCCTTCAGGGGTGTTGTAATCCCATAGGGGATCCTGCTCTGGGACAGAATGAGGGCCTGTGGGGTGGTTAGGATTGGTCCTATGATTTTCATCAGCATGGGCTTGGGCTAGCTCCCAGACCCATTGACTTTCCTCAGGGAGAAGTGCATTGGCCAAGAGCATGTAGATGTCATGATGAGTGAGACTATATGCTTGCAGGACCCATTGAAACTCCCGAATGTAAGTGGTGGGGTCAGTGGTGAATGAGCCTAACTTCCTCTCTAGCTGAGTAATGTCCTACATGGAGAAGGGCACTTGGACTCTGATGACACCCTCGGGACCAGCTACCTCACAAAGGGGTGCGATTGTCTTGGGGGTGGGAAGGAGTCCCTTATACCTGGTAACAGGAGGACTGAAAGAGGCAGGAGGCAGACAGGAAGGAGAGGGAGGGGCAGGGAGTGTCTCTTTGGAAGAGGAGGAGGTGGAGCAGGCAGAAGAGGGCGGAGGGGAGGAGGATGAAATGGAAGGCTGAGGATCCCTGGAATCAGGCAGAGGAAGAGGAGGGTATAGTGGGAGAGAAGGGGCAGATAGGACTGGGGGATAAGGTGGGGGTTCATCTGCTGGGTTGAATGAGGAAGAATCTGTGAAGTCAGGAGTAGACGTAGGGGAAGAGAAGGGTTTGCAAACAAGGAGGACCTGAGAGGGAGGGCAGGAGGAGCAGCGACAGGGTGCTGTGTGAGAAGGCTAAAACCTTAAATGCAGGGAATCTCACTCCACTTTTTCAGATGCTGGCAGTAGTTAAAAAGGTCGCAGATGAAGTTTGAATGTAAGGAGCCTTCTGGAGGCCAATGATTGCCATTATCCAGTGGATATGTAGGCCAATCTTGGGTACAGAATTTGATTAGAAGTTTGGGCTTGATGTCTGGTGTGAGGGAGAGTGTGGCCAGATTTTTTAGTAGACATTTGAGAGGTGAGGCTTCAGGTACAGATGAAGAGGTGCCCATAGTCACAGGGAGAGAAGGAAGACAGACAGAGAGAGAGAGAGAGAGAGAGAGAGAGAGAGAGAGAGAGAGAGAGAGAGAGAGAATAAGAGTAAGCGAGAGAGACAAAGAGAAAACCCGGGCTGGAACGGCTTTCAGGAAGCTCAGGGCGAACGGGGGTCAGGTGGGCGTCCCCAAAATGACCAGCCGTCATGAGGAAATACAGAGGGCACTACCTGGGCGTCACCAGTGAAGTGCAATCTGTGAGACCCAATGGGTTCGGAGCCACGGGCAACCTGACGTCAGGAAAGTTTTTGAACGCAGCGGAAAAAGTCAGTAATGAAAACAGAACTCCGGTTCCGGCAGAATGTAGTTCCAGGACGGGAGTTCAGTTTTCCCCGAGCAGAGAGGCAGCTTCAGCCAGACACAGCAGCCCCGCAGCAAACAGCAACTCTAGCCAGCAGCGGCAGCGGCAGCAGAGGAGAAAAAACCACAGAGCCTCTTGTGTAAACTCAGAAGCCTCACGCCCCAAAGGAAAACGGATCACCAGAGGGTCCACTGCGACCAGTAAAGGTCTTAGTGGCAGGAATTTCCTGCCCCCTACAGGGCGTCGAGAGTGGGCCGGAAGATCAAGGTCACAAAACCAGTGGTAGCCCGAAGGGAGTTGCAGAGCCAGGGTCAGGGGAGGCTTACATATATCAGATCTGTGGTGGGTGCAGGAAGCTGGCTGTCTCCGGGGGAGCAGGGGACGGGGCTCTTGTTAGAAAGAGCTCACCCGTATCCTCACATGGGGCACCAGAATGAAAGAACTTCCCACGCAAAGGCACTTCGCTGGGAGAATTCCAATTTTATTGCAAAAAGCTGTGTGCTTATATAGAACTAAGGGGAAGATGGAAGGGCTTAGATAAATGGCAGGCAAACCGTTTATTGGTTAGTTCTTTCAGATATCAGCTCTGGAGCCCAGGAATTAGTTCTTATTGGGGCTAAGGTTCCCCACCAGCGAGATTTCAAATTGGCGCCAGCGGGAGAGTTCACACGGGTGGGAACATTTGGCACCACTGTAGAAAAAAGAAGGTAGGAAGAAGAAGTCCTTAGGCACCATGTTGGGGTTTTTCTCTGGGGTATGGCTGCCGTTTATACTTTTCCCAACAATGAGTATACCAGACAGTGCCTTGATTGACTGGTTTTCATGGAAATGGTGTTTAACAGAGATGCCAGAAAGTTGGATCCTGCTGAGTAGTGGGCCTAGAGCAATGGTGGGCAGGTGTGTGATAAAACATCTGTGGTGGGGCCATGTAGATCTTTCATTGGATTCCAAATGGCTTGTGACTGACATGGTGAAGCCAGCAGACCCTTATATGTAAAGGCACCTTGTTACATAGAGAGGTTTCAGGACATTGTTCAGAATCAGGTTGCTATGGTCAAGGGGGCAAGCTATGTGGGATAGAGGCCTGGTTCTTGTATTCTCCTGCAGACCCTGACCCACCACACGTGACAGAAATCCCTCCTGCACTGTGTCCCCGTTGAACTCCTTGTATTTCATGAAGCAAATACCAAACTCCCAGTGCAGCAGCAAGAAACACCATGAAAATAGAGGATGACTATATGGATTCAACGTCCACACAGGGAGACATTCAGCCCCCAGGGGCCACAGTTTACCTACAATGGAAAATTCAGCACTGCTATCTCATGTTCATTGGAAAATAAGAAACCATGTCCTCCAGGTCACATTGATGCAGACCCAGCTTTTATGGTCTCACTAGAAAGGAAGCTAAAGCTCCTGACAACAACATATATTTCAAGTGCCCAACCTCACAGGCAGTTTCTCAAGAAGTCTCTAGGCCAGCAGACCTTCAAGTTTTTGGAGGGTTTACCCTGTCCCTTACTTTTGAAAACTCCTCTACCACTTCCAAGGTTGTGAACTTCTGATCATATTCCATTCTAGATATGTATTCACGGATTTTCTAACTTTTCTCCTCTTATTGTGTCATACTTGGGCCGTAGGTGTTGTCAAGGCATTGTTCTGGATGAGAGTGGGAAGATTTTGGTGTAGCACATATTTACATACACATTGGATTCATTTTTCAATTTTCCATTCAAAATATTGAATCCCTGACACTAACACATACCCTACTAGACTCTGACTACTAATCCTAATATGATGGAGAAAAATAACCCAAACAGAATAGAAATACAAGCGGTTGAGAGGAGGCATGGCGTATAGTTGGTCTTGCCTTTTGCATGATATAGGGTAAGAGTTATAAATCTTGTTAATTTTTTGTTGAAATGGTTCTCCATGTGTTTTTAAAGTTAACACATATGTGAATTTCTGTCTCCCTTTTTCTGTAGCCAATTCAGCACATGTATTTTTATATGCACATATAAAATCCTACCTGGTATCACACGTACATTTTTGTGAGGTGGCTAACTTGGGAGATACAAAGTATGAGAAGAGATGACTCCTCCTAAATGTTTTTGGAACTGAAAATTCAAACTATGAGTGAGTTTCTTAGTTGAAAAACATTATACATAAATCCATGTTCAGTAAAATTAATATTTTTGGATCTGTGAATGATATATATTTCATGATGAATTTTGATTGGCATATATATTGCTACTTTCTAATGTATCTGTGTGATATATATATTTTCAAAATATGAAATATATGTGTCTTATTATACACTCCCTAAATAATTCACTCATGTTCATGTATGTGCTTTTATAATCAACTTTTCATAAGATTGTTTTTAGAAATATTCATCCACCTGAAATACATATTTATTTCCTAGTACTGAAAACTCACTTCAGTGAATGGTACAAACAAAGCCTTATATTTCTACAGTAACTGACCCAATTTAAATGAAAGTAGATTTCTATGGGACATGATGTGTATTTTTGATGTTCATTTTAATTCAACACTGGTACATTACTATTTCTTCAGTTTTTATACATCGTAGAATATACATTTCATCCACAAGTTCACAAATTGAAAGACATTTGTAAACACATTCAATCACTTCCTGCTTCAGAACACATGTATTCCTCCTTGTTTTTGACTGGTTATTTCATGAGACTTCTTTCCAAACACATTATTTTCGATTTCCATAATCAATTTTGAAGCAAAACTCACACACATTTTATGATAAACTACAACCCTAATATTACCATTAGATATATAACTGGTTGGAATGAATGTATGTATATCAATATAAGATTTCCTGTGTATTTTGGGATATCAATTTATTACAATTTCTAAATTTGGAAACAGTTATATTATTTATTCACAGTATGGTCTATTCATGCATTCTCTCTATATTCATACACACATGGTACACCTATTTGTGCCCCCAATACTAATTTATATCTCTTCAAAATATTGCTCTCAGAAAATGGTGCAACAAATACTCATGTCACCTGATCTACATATACATTTTATCACAGTAATATTCTGGCCACAAATGCAAAGTCACACTTACGACTGTACCAAAGCCTAAATGGAATATGAGTATGGATTATGAAAATCACCCATGTCCAGGTTGCCCTAATGCTCTCAAATGTCAATCCTATTGGTGACTACATATTTGTTTCTTCCTAAGATTATTTATTCAAACTCAAGCCTGTCGAAAATGTCTAATCCTATCAATCACTTTATCATTTGCTGATTTTCTAATGTCTCTATTGATATCTGCTTTCCTACATATTTTCCCCAGTTCATCATTGTGACTGACTCTTCACATGTGCTGACATTTACATTTTCTCTCTACCCAAAACCCTATTGCTAAAGAACTTTTTGTCCAAATCATATACTCACTCTTTTTCCTAATCCTACCAACTATCCTTCCTAATCCTACCAACTATCCTTTTTTGACTGGATGTTCTCTTTGACATTCAATCATCCAAGGTACAAGGTCCTATGCCATTGTGTATAGATTTATCTGAGACACATGTGCAGAACATAATTCAAACCTAAGTATCCCAATCAAGGATCCAAAGCCCTTCTGGGCTTCAAATCTTACCTAGATTTCGGTTTTCATAAATATATTTCCCCTCTATATATTCTAATAAATATTGCAGGTTCCCAATAACATTATTCATCCAGCAGAATGATTCCTAAGCCAAATCAAACATGTTATTAACCCTAACCATACTCTGTTCCCTCAATCTAACTTTACAGAAAAGCAGGGACAGAGTTGGTCTTACAATACAGGAATGTAAGAAATCTTCCACCTGCTGAGAAATGAAAAGGTCCATGCAGAAATGAACCCCTGGGAAGCTATAGGAAGCTATGAAGGACCTGAGAGAGCAAAAGTCATCTTCCACGACAAACAACCTGGTCAGGATGAAGGGGTGTGTCTGAAGCAGTCTCTCTTTTCTTAATGTAGAGAAGATGGGACAATACCAGGCCTGTGTGGAGAGCTGTTCCCGGGTGCCTATGTTTGATATACCATTCAAACTTGTGAAAGTGTCACAGGAAGTAGGGCAGCCTCCATCAATTGGGACACTTGGAAGCAACTATTAGGACAAAGTGGTTGCCAAGGCAGTGACCTCATTCAGTTCCTGAAGGAAGTGACCTACATCACTTTCTTGGTGATGGAACTCTCTGAACTAGGGATCCAGGAAGACAGGCACCCAGAGGCAGTCCCAGTCCCAGTCCCAGTGGCCTCACATATTTGGATTTACCAAGGACAGAATCAGGTCTTTCTTGGTAACTACTGATGTGAGGATGGCCAAATGCCAGGAAGGTCTGAAGAGGGGACTTTCCTGAGTAAGCAGGTAGTGTCTCACCACTGGCACCTTACAACTTCACAGTGTTGGCCAAGGAGTCCACATCTGACATAGGACAGTCCATTTTGGAGTAACATACTATGGCCCATCAGTCAGAGGACACTCCGGATAGTCATAGACCTACTTGGGGGAAGGAGGTGACTTTTTGGGTGTGGGTGTGAGTTTGTGGTTTTGTCTCATGATCTGAGAATAGGTAGGAAAGTCGGTTTGTTAGGATTGGAGTGGACTGTTTCTAGTAAGTCTTTTGACAATGCGAGTGTTTTTATGTCTGTTTATCCCACTGTGTCCGTGGTTGTAGACATTAGAAAAGAGAATGCATCAATGGATGTGTCCTGAATAGAAGAAAGCTTCACAACATTCATCCTGCCCAATTTATGAATGGATTTTGTCTTGCCTAATGGATGGGCAAAAACCACTGTCTTCCTAAATTCCTGTTTTCTTCTTGAATTCTGGCCACTCTCCATAATAGGCTCATGGTTTTGTTTCCAAGACATGAACCACCTCCAAGCTCTGTGACATGGCTATGTACTGGATAGCTGAGGGGAATGGGATCATCTCAGAAAACTCAGATATCATTTTAGAAACCCTGCCTTGGGCCATTTGCTTACCTATTGTTCTGTTGCCCTGAATGTCAGAAAGGTCTTTGCCTCAGGCCACCCCTTTTGAAGCCTGAAGAAAACGGTTTTCAATGGAAATTAATGGGCATCAGCTGTAGATCTTTGCTTAATTGCTTTGGAAAGGGATGTGTCTGCATCAGACTCTTGGCCATGTTTGAGGTTGTTGAATAGATTTTCAGCACCTGATGGATCTAACGAACATGTGTGCTTCCAAAACCAAAATGGCCAAAAAAGCAGTCATTGTGGACGAAGTCTCTCGCCTTCCTCTGTAAGATTACTGATCTCCATCAAGTAAAAATAGGGATCCTTTTTGTCAAATGAGTTCTTCAAACCCTGCAGAGGATAGCCCATAGGTGCTTGGGTTTTCTCATGATTCCAATTCACATAAAGAATCTATACCCGAGAGTCAGTAGGCCTCAAATTGGAGAATCAGAGCAGTATTTACGGCAGGCTCATTTGATAACTCCTGGTTCTCAGAAAGGGTGTCCAGGCAACCCTGACTTTAGGCAAATGATGGGCAAGGAGGTTATTTTGTACACTGTATTGGGCTGAGCCCCTCATGGAAACCTCCAGCCACAGGTTATGATGAGTGTCTATATGGAAGAAGATGAGGGCCTTGTGGGAGTGCTTTGGTTTTAATTGTGGTCATTTGTTTGGTGGTTGGAAGTGATGACTGGATCTATCTGGGCTTGAACTCTGGTGTGATTCCACTTATAGTCTGAGTTCTCGAACTGATCTCAGAGAAATATTGCCATAAACTGTGTTCAGATTTTAGGAGGCCACGCATGGGATTCTCCCTTGGAAACTGAGATCAAATACAAGGGTGGCTTTCCACAGAGCCTTGGAATATCAGCTAGAATATCACATGATTTTATTCTGAAAGATTTGGCAGCCATAGTTGACAGTCAGAACACCCATGGACGTCACATTAAAGACCTCAATGGGCCTGGCTTCATGTGACCTTTTGACCACTCTATGGGAAGACTTGCCTGTGAGATTTCTCCAGAGAATTCATTGAAAACAGCTTCCTCACCATTTAATATTTCCTGAATGAACTGAAACCCACAGTGCCTCCAACTTCATCCATGAAAAATGGCTAGATAAATACAATGAAATCTTTGAAATTCCCTTAACCAGGTGGCACTGGAGAACCTTTAGATGTCTTGTTGCTGATCTTGAGTGTACCAGAGAATGCCATGATTGACCGGGTTTCATGAAAATGGTGTAGAACAAAGATGCCAGTAAGTTGGAGCCTGCTGAGAAGTGGGCTTATTGCAGTGGTGGGTGGGTGTGTGATAATACATCTGTGGTGTGGCAATGAGGATTTGCCATTGCCTTCCAAATGGTTTGTGACTGACATGGTGCAGCCAGCAGACCCTTCTATGTAAAGGCATCATTTTATATGGAGAGGTTTCTGGGCTAAGTTCAGAGTCAGATTTCTATGGACAAGGGGGCAAGCTCTGTGAGATAAAAGCCTGGTTGGTGCATTCTCCTTCAGACCCTGACCCACCACAAGTGACAGAACTTTCTTCAACACTGGGTTTCAGTTGAACTCGTTGTATTTCATAAAGCATATACCAAACTCCCAGTACAGCAGCAAGAAACACCACAAAGTGGAGGATGACCAAATGGCTTCACAGTCCAAACGGGGAGACACTTAGTATCCAGTGGCCACAGTTTACCTACAAAGAGAAAATTCAGCACTGCTGCCTCATGTTCATTAGAATACAAGAAACCATGTCCTCCAGGTCACATAGATGCAGACTCAGCTTTGATGGTATCACTAGAAAGGAAGCTAAAGCTCCTTACAACAACATATATTTCAAGTGCCCAAACTCAGAGGAAGTTTCTCAAGAAGTGTTTAGGCTGGCAGAGCTCCATGTTTTTGGAGTGTTTACCTGTTAGACCAGGACACAAGAAAAGACCACTGACTCTAATTAAAATCAAATTAAATTAAGCTTATTATTTCCACTGGCTGTGCTACCTCTCCCTCACAAAACGGCGGGAAAAAGACAGCAACCCCAGCTTTCCTACAGGCAGCTTAATAGCCCAGAAAATTACACAAAAGGGGGTTTACAGATAACAGAACTCTGACAAACATCACACCAATGGCAGTCTACATTTTTTTTGCTGTCCCTACATCAGAGTTCATGAAGACCATTAGAGCCTCAGAGAGGGTTGTTGTCTGGCCAGAGAAGGCAAATATTTATGATGTGTCACTAAAGTTTCAGAGAGGGTTGCTATCTGGTCAGAGAGCCGGGCATGGGTGAGTTCAAGGCATGGGCAGGCATTCCAAGCAGGTTTAGAATTTGAAGTAATTTATGGTAAAGCCAAAATTATCTTTTCATGGCTTTTTGGCAAGATGGCTCCCAATTTAAATTAAAGATCAGGTTGGGTCTATCATTCCCGCCTTTTCTTTGTGTCCCCTTCAAATCTTTGATAGATTACGGGAAGAGCACTGAGGAAATTTTAATCCCTCAGGTAAGAGTCTCCAAATTTTTAGAACTCACCCAAAACCGATCTCCCTGATTTTACCTGACTTAATTAATTACTTATATTGATAGTCTATTTATCTTTCTCTCCATTGTTATAAGAAGAGTGGTGTCACTCATTTTTTCTTCTTCTGACCTGAGACAGGGTGACGTGAGTGGGCATGGGATGAGGGACATGAGTTGCCTTTTAGAAGTCAGTTGAGGGACATGAGTTGCCTTTTAGAAGTCAGTTCGGTTTGAAGTCTGATTAGGGAAGAACAGGTTGTAAAGTCATCTGGGGATGGGTTCTTCTATGAGAGAAACAAAAACCATGAGTACTGAATAAATGTTGCAGCACCTGGAACATGTCACTGTATAGTAGTTCCCTCACCAGTCTTTAATATCCCCAGTTATCAGGACTGTCAATTTAATATTTAACTTTTACTGTTACACTTGTCCCTCCCCATAAGATACAGTTTAATTATTTAATGTCATCTGATCTTGTAAAATCCTTTTACTATTATGACCTCTGTGTCTCTTTGAGAAACCTTTAATTCTGTTACTCAGGGCTGGATAATTGTACTAGCAAACACCAAGCCAACCTGTGTAGGTTAGGAATATCTGTAGGCCTTAAACTGAAAACTTCTCCCTGTGGCAGGTCTTCTTGATAGTCTCTTTTTATAAGTATCAGGCATTCCTGTCTGAGAATTCTTCTTTGTAGCCACCAGTCTTACTTATTTTGGGAGGCAAACATAAAGTGCATACCTTAACATTATATTATTATTATTATTATTATTATTATTATTATTATTATTATTATTATTATTATAATTATAATTTAAAATGCCCAGGAATGGATGTATTTTGTTCTTAACTGTCTTTGCTAAGTGTTTAAGATGAAGCAGTCAAACTGACTTTTGTTTCCATCTATTGTTAACAGTCAGCTGACCTTTTATGGGAGTCAATTCTGGGGAAACTTGAGAGCAGATTCTCAGTTCTGCTAGTGCCATTTGCGCTAGGTGGGTCCAGATCTTGCTTGACCATTTGACTTCCCTCGGAAGCATCAGGGATGTCTCCTTTCTTTGATGACTCTCCTCTTCGTTACAAATACACTGATTGGCTTTCTGTTCTCCAGTGGTCTCATTAATCTCCCTGATCAGGAGGAGGTTATGTGGCTCAGAGTTTCAAAGCTCTTTAGAGAAGTCCCCTGTTCCCTGGATTCAGACTGACTCATAGGGCAAAAGCCAAATATTGGTTTTCTTGGCTCCTTTCATTTAACTTTAATTTTAAATCCTAATCTTAAACATCCAGCAAATAAATTTTAACAGCCTTATATTAAGAGTACTGGGCTTTAATGTCTATAACTATATAATTATCTTTTTATTAATTGGGATCTGTATTATTCTGTCTGTATTGTAAGTAATGACTTATTATATTGAATAAACCCATGTTGTGTTCTTAAAGCAACAGGTTTGTAAAACAGTAAAAGAGAATCTTTAGATCACTTATAAGAAAATTTCAAAATAAAATTAACAAAAGTAAAAATACTTAGCTTGTGTAACGGCTACCCTGAATTTTTTGGCTGAGTTATACATTATATCCCCTGTTTGAGATCCTAGGAATATTGACCTTAAAAAAAAACAACTTTTTAACATAACTTTAAAGAAATATTATCTAACCTACTGGTTTTGTAGTCATTCTCACATGTAGTAAGATGGGACACAGAGCCTTATCTCAGCTAAGGCAGGGCTCTTTATAAATCTTAAGTATTTTAGTTCTAAAGCTAATTCTTATTTTTAAATATCATTTGACAAAGTTTACATAAATTGTTTGAGGTCACATGAACATTAGCTAACACCATATGATATCACATTTAAAACATGAATTAAAGAAAGGCTGAAAGTTTTTAACCTTTACATCGATTAGGCTCTCATTAACTAAAAAATACATTTAAATTGTTCCCCAATGTAAAAAGTAACATAAAAGTTTACATATCTTATTGATAACAGGTAAATAAATCCCCAATATATTTTTTACCATACAACTTCAGAGCACCAGCTTGATATAATGCTCTTTTAAAGTTTCTACCTTACAGACTTGCATACCTATAAGATATGAAAACATTGATAGCATCACAATTACATTGATGTTTCTACATTAACCAAGTTTAGCTTTTAAAGCAATGGCAGTACAGTGCTCTAAAATAACAGTTCTTATTTAATCAGTTGTTTAATTTTTATGGTTGCTTGCTCTGGAGAAAATAAAACTTAATAAACACAACGTTATGAGTAAACTTATGTTTTAAGAAATTTTTGTCTCATTAACACATGACTTATTTTTATATTCTTATACAGACTTTAATAAGAACTTATTCAGACCTTAGTAAATCAATCAGATATCTAAGAAAAGTACTCATGAATGAGCAATCCCATATCAAATTTACTTTACTTATTTATCAAAATATTAGAGAAATGTGTTGACAGTGTAAACCATTTTTATGTTGAAGGAAAGGTCCTAGAACCAAGGCATATTAGACATTTTGTAGATATTAATATTTTATTAGATTTTTGAACACCTAAAAAAATTGTAAGCTTAAATTTAAAGACATTGATTTTTATCTGTTTATCCAATTTAAATTGAAACATTTAAATCACGTGAATTAAAGATCTTTGGATCTCCTATTTAAATTTGTTTTAATGAGCGCTTTTTTATGAGCGCTCCTTGTATATGTTAATTTGTGTATCATATATATGATATACGGACATATGTATATGTGGACATACAACACATAACAAAAGTGTGCACACATAATAATAGGAAAGGCCTTGTAGCTTTTCTCAGGTGAAATCTCCATTGCAATGTTTCAAAAAGTCTAGAGTTGGTCAAAGATAGAACTGATCTGAAAAACATTAACCTAGGTCTGTATGCTCAAAATCATGAGCTCAAAAAAAAAGTATCTAAGGAAAAAAAAAGAGTCCTAGAAAAAGTGACTGGCTAGTAATTAGTAAATACCATACAATTTACCTTTTTTTTCCCTTAGGCCTCAAATCAGTCTCCTACTAAGCTTTCAGGCTTCTTTCATTTACATTTCAATATAAATCATGGCTGAGGTCTGGAAGGAGCAGGAAAAACTGCTATTCTGAGCAGACACCTCAGGCCTAAGGCATTTTAACCATAATTTTGAGGTTCGGATGTTGAAAATTATGATACAAATTTAAGATACAATTCACAAAATTTTATATTTTTACATCTTGTTTTGTCAACAGATACCATTCTATGATTTACTATCCTTGTCCAAATTAATGCAGTGGTACACACAGTGACATTTCCCGAGGCTATCCAATTCAAAATTGGTGAAAAAGAGACTGTATGATTGGGAATTTACTTGCCAACTTGGAAGTAGAGTTCTTCAGTTTTCCATACTAAGTATTTAAGTTCTCTGGCATGAATTATCTGAAATCATAAACTAAACAATTACCTAAACCCGACTTTTAACTGCAAGATTCTGCAATGCTTCAAAAACCCATTCAGATACCAGATTGTTAAAATAAAACATCATCATTTAGACACACATTCAGCTAAGATCATTCCCAAGAAACAATTTATAATATCAACACATTATTGCACATGTCTTAAAGGGCCAGATACAAAGACACAAGACAGACAGAAAGGAGGTTCAGACTATGGCTGTCAGAGAGAACCGTTTAAACCAGAGCAGATAAGAGAAAAATCTCCTACACCAGTGTGCACCATAGATATCCACAGGGGGGGGACCACATGTTTTAACAGAGGGGAAACCTGAAATGTAAAATAAAGTGTCTCCATGGTGACTTCACTGCATTTAGTGTCCCCTTTTTCTTTTTCTCTTTTTTAACAAGACAGAGGTGGCATAATTCTTACAGTGCGGGGAGGAAGGAGGTAATTCCCTGAATCAACAGGGCTTTTGCAGCTGCTGGGAGTCCCTCAGTCCCTCCTTTTACTTACAGGATTAGCTCCTCTTGTTCAGTTCCACACCAAGCATGCTTCATCTCCTAATATTTCAGTAGACAGCTCTCACAAAGTTCCGGGGTGGAGGGCGGGTACCCAATTTGTAAATTAAAGTTCGATTCCTCAACTTGACGCCAATTAATACCAATTTAATAATGAGGACTGAGTTTTGAGAAAAAGAAAAAGGGAGGTTTATTGCTTTGCGAACAAAGGAGAAACACAGGGGACTCTGCCAAAGGTTATGACTCTCTTGATCTGGAGTGACAAGGGGTTTTAAAGGAGTTTCACTTGTTAACCTCGGAGATGCTCAGTTCTTAGGTCCCCACCAAGCATTGCCCTCTGCAATGGGTGTGCTCCAGGCAGCCAGCTAGGAGCTTCTATCATCCTGCTTAACAAAGGCGAGTAAAGTTCATCGCAGTTCCCTAAAACACAGTTCAAAGGGGTGTCAGGCTTACTCTCTTTATTACCTATTTTTACGTCCAAAATCCTTAAGTTTTTACCACTGAAATCACACAACAAAATGAACAAAAACAAACAAACAATCAAAAAAATAGAACACAAAACAAAACACAAAAAACAGAAACCATGCGCCTAAACAGAAAAACAGTGGAACAGTGCAACATCTTGCTATAGCTCCAGGGTAGGAGTGCATGCGTGCCCGTCGGCCCCTCTCTACAGTTCCAGAGGAATTCCCTACAGAACAGAACAGAGGACAGAACGATTCTGGTTACTCTCCTGGAAAGGAGTATATGTGAGCCTCCCCAGGCCACATCTCTGTCATCAGAAGAGATCTCCCTTAACCGGATATCAGATGTTATAAAAGCCCCACTTACCTATGGAGGACTCCTCGACCAGGTGCTTGCTAATAGTTTTAGTGCAGAGGTTCACTGCAGTGCTCCCCGGACTAAAGGCTCTTTTCCTAATATAGAGAAGATGGACCAAATCAGGCCTGTGTGGAGAGCTGTTTCTTGGTGCCTATGGTTGATATACCATTCTAATTTGTGAAAGTGCCACAGAAAGTAGGGTAAGCCTCCTTCTCATGGTACGCTTGAAAGCAACTGTTTGGAAAAAGTGGTTGCCAAGGCAGTGACCTCATTCAGTTCCTGAAGGATGCAACCTCACCTCACTTCCTTGGTAATGGAACTCTCTGAACTTGGGATGCAGGAAGCCAGGCACACAGAGTCAGTCCCAGTCCCAGTCCTAGTGGTCTCACTTGCTTCAATTTAACAAGGACAGAGTCAGTCTTTCTTGGTACCTACTGATGTGAGGATGGCCAAATGCCAGGAGTACTCTGAAGAGGGGCCTTTCCTAAAAAAGCAGGTAGTGGCTCACAGCTGGCTCCTGACCACTTCACAGAGTTGGATATGGAGACCAGATCTGAGACAGGATAGGCCATATCTGGGGAACATAGTATGGCCCAGCAGTCAGAGGACACTCCGGATAGTGAGAGACCTATTTGGGGGAAGGAGGTGCCTTTTTGGGTGTGGATGTGTGTTTGTGGTTTTGCCCCATGTTCTGAGAAGAGGTAGGAAAGTTGGTTTGTTTGGTTTGGAGTGAACTGTTTCTAGTAAGTTGTTTGACAAGGCGAGTGTTTCTATGTCTGTGTATCCCACTGTGTCCGTGGTTGTAGACATTAGAAAAAGAGAATGCATCAATGGATATTTCCTGTCTAGTAGAAAGTTTCCCAGCATTCATCCTGCCCAATTTATGAATGCACTAGGGCTTGCCATATCGATGGGCAACACCTGCTATCTTCCTAAGTTCCTGTTTTCTTCCTGAAATCTAGCCACTCTCCAAAATAGGCTCATGCTTTTGAGTCCACGATATGTACCACCTCCAAGCACTGTGACATGGACATGTACTGGATAGCTGAAGGGATTGGCAAGCATCTCAGAAAACTCAGATATCGATGTGACCAGGAAAGTCTCAGTGGAGAACCCCTGCAATGGGCCTTTTGATTGCCTATTTTTCTGTTGCCCTGAATGTCAGTAAGTTCTTTGCCTGAGGCCACGCCTTTGTGAATCCTGAAGAAAACAGTTTTCAAACGTAAATAAATGGGCACCACCTGTGGCTCTTTGCTTAATTGCTTTGTAAAGGGATGTGTCTGAATCAGCCTCTTGGTCCTGTGTGAGCCTGTGGCTTAGATTCTCAGCACCTGATGGATCTAAAGAACGATCCCATGTGTGAATCCAAAATCAAAATGGCCAAAAATCAGTCACTGTGGATGAAGTGCCTCACATTCTTCTGTAAGGTTCCTTACCTACATCAAGTGAGAATAGGGATCCTTTGAGTCAAATGAGTTCTTCAAAGCCCTGCAGATGCTAGCCCATAGGTTCTTGGGTTTTCTTATGAATCCAATTCAAATAAAGAATCTAAACCCCACAGTCAGTAGGCCTCAAATTGGAGAACAGAGCTGTATTAATGGCAGACATATTTGATAACTCCTGGTTCACAGGGAGGGTGTCCAGGCCACCCTGACTATTGGCAAATGAGGGGAAAGGGACCTTATTTGGGACACTGTCTTGTGCTGCACCTCTCATGGAATCCTCTTGCCAGAAGTTATGGTGAGTGTCTATATGGAAGAAGATGAGTGCCATGTGGGAGTGTTTTGGTTTTAATTGTGGTCATTTGTGTGGCGGTTGGAAGAGATAATTGGGTCCACCTTGGCTTGAACTTCGGTGTGATTCCCCTTAGAGTCTGTGTTTTGGAATTGACCTCCGAGAAGGTATAAGGTCCTATGCCATTGTATATCCATATTTCTGGGACATCACTACAGAATGTAATTCAACGCTAAGTATACCAATCAAGGGCCCAATGAACTTCTGGGCTTCAAATCTTACCTAGATTTCTGTTTTCATACTTATATTGAAAGGTTAATAAAATAGGTACTTGTCACTTCTTGATTTTCTGTATGCTTAACAAAACACTGTTGAAATCTTGAGAACTGTTTGCCAATCTTGTTCCCAGAATGTGCTGTCCCCAACTGCCAAACTGCAGAATGTACTCGGTCAACCAGTTGCACGCAAACCGCCCACTCGCACTTACCCATCAATAAACTTTCCTTCCTGCCCTCTCCAAGGAAAATATATAAGCACTTCTTAAGCTGTTCTCAGGGCTCTCTGCTCTATTCAAGTGAGCTCTGAGCCCTTGCATGCCGGACTCCCAATAAAGCCTTTGCTGTTGCATGAGACAGTCTCTTGGTGGTCTCTTCCACCCACCCTCGCCCGATCTTTACATCTGGTGGCCCCAGTGAGATCCGGCAGCCGCAGATGAAAGACCCCCAACGGGCTCCTCTGGGGATAAATAAGGCCCCTCTTTCTGGTTTCAGGATTCAGGTTAGGGTTTCACAAAATGGCTATTGGTAAAGAGCGTGAGCTCTCTCCCATGGTGGCTGACACACATGTAACAGAGCCACAGGCCATGTCCCCGGGGGATGAACTCATGAAATCGAGGAACAATAGTCTCCTTTATTCAGTGATATTTTGTTTCGGATTCGGTATTGCCAGCCCATCATGTTTTGCCAGCTACTCAGTCATGGTCTCAGTATTGGACGTCCATTGCCTGTCTTTATTGTCTTGTCTTGTCTGTGTCTTGTGTCATTGCTTTTATTGTCTGTGTATATTTCATTATGGGACAGAGCACTTCAATGCCTCTGTTCATGACCCTTGATCACTAGACCAAAGTCTGCTTAAGGGCTCAGAATCTTTCTTTTTCAGTAAAACGCCGGATCTTGCAGATTCTGTGTCTCAGAATGACCCAACTTTGTAGTCAGATGTCCCCTAGAAGGATCTTTCTACTTCGCACTAATTTGAAAAGTTCGAGATATTGTCTTTTAGCCGGGGCCACGTAGACGTCCAGATCAACAGCCATATATCTTAACTTGTCAGGACCTCTGCAAATCTCCTCCTCCAAGGGTGAAGCCTTTCCTTGTCCCTGCACGGACTCCTACTCCTTCCCCCATGATTCTATCTCTTTAACTCTCTGCTCCAACTCCTGCACCCTCTGTTCTCCCTGAGTCTCAAGACTCTACTGGACTCTCCTCCCCCTCCTTATCCTCTGCCTTCATCCCCCAACTGCCAACACCCTCTAAGTGATTCCCCTGCTGCTGACTCAGCCTCTCCACCATTCAAAGAAGCTAGGATGGCCCAGCGCCATCCAGATGACAGTCCCGTGGCACACAGAGCCCCTCCTTCCCTGGAGGAAGCTGGCCCGGCTAAAAGAACTCAGAGAACTCGCCAACGTTTTTACACCTGCCTACTTGGGATAACTGCCAACAACTCCTAGGGACTTTCTTTATGACAGAGGAATAAGAGAAAAACCTCCAAGAAGCTAAGAAAAAAAAATATCCTCGGACCTGATTGGCGACCAACACAACTTCCCAACATAATCAAAGCGAGCTTACCCTTAAACCAACCCAACTGGAACCCCAACACCTTTGAAGATAAAGAGCATCTGTCCAATTATTGCCTGGCTCTAATAGCAGGTCTCCAAGGGGCTGCTAGGTGACCAACTAATTTGGCCATGGTAAGAGAAATTATTCAAAGGCCTGATGAATCTCCCTCTTTGTTTCTAGAAAGAATTATGGAGGCATATAAAAGATATACTCCTTTCGATCCTCAGGCAGCGGATCAAAATTCATCTGTAACAATGGCCTTAATTGGGCAAGCTGCCATGGATATTAAAAAAATTTAAAAGAGAGATTTAGTCAGAGAAGCTGAGAAAGTATACTATAAGAGAGAAACAGGGAGAAAGAAAGGGAGCAAAGGAAGGATGAGAGAAGCAAAAGACAGACTAAGGGATTGACCAAGATCCTTGTCACAACAAGAAAGAGGCCAGAAATTAAGACATAAGGTGACAGTAAGGGTTACCTGGGGCCATGCAAGAGGCCACCCCTGGCCTCAGATCAATGTGCCTACTGTAAAAAAAAAAAGGACACTGGGCCAAAAAGTGCCCTATAAAGAGACAGCCACGCCAGCCAGCCATTGTGACTCTGGTGCATGACTAAGAAAGTTGGGGCTCAGATCACTTCCCCTAGCTCAGGGTAACTTTTGAAGTGTAGCGGACCCCAGTAAACTTTGAAATGAATACAGGAGCAGTATACGAAGCCCTTAAGGCCCCATTGGGCCCTCTATCAAATAAAAGGTCTGTAGTTCAAAGGGCTAATGGCAGTAAATATCGGGCTTAGACTACTAAGAGGACCATGGACCTAGGTAAAGGAAAAATCCATCACTCCTTCCTAGTAATCCAGGAATGCCTGGACCCATTGATGGGCAGAGATCTGCTCACCAAGCTCTTGGCCTTAATAACTTTTAACCCTGAAGGCTACCAAATGAAATTTCTAAATCCTTTAGTATAAACTCCTATAGTCACGGCTTTAACTAAATTAGTAGAAGATGAACATCCACTCTTCACACCCCCCAAGACTGATCAAACAGGCAAGCTACGCCAGAAATGGATAACAGATTACGCAGATGCCTGGGCAAAAACTGCTGGGTTAGGCCTGGCCGTGAAACAACCTCCAATAACAGTGGAGTTAAAAACCTCAGCCTCCCCAATTAATGTCAAATAATATCCTCTAAGCAAAAAAAGCTAAAGATGAGATAAGGCCCCATATTCAGAAATATCTGACCTTAGGCGTCCTAAAGCCCTGTCAATTGGCCATGAACACTCCCCTGCTACTAGAAAAAAAAGCCAGGAACCGGGACAATCGCCCTGTTAAATACCTAAGAGAGATCAATAACAGAGTGCAGGACATTCACCCCACGGTACCTAATCCGTACAATCTGCTTAGCACTCTGAACCCTGAGCGGAAATGGTATACTGTTCTGGACTTAAAAGATGCTTTCTTTTGCTTGCCTCTGCATAAAGATAGTCAGTTGCTGTTTGCTTTCGGGTGGGTAGACCCAGAAACCTGAACGTCTGGTCAACTAACTTGGACTAGACTCCCACTGGGGTTCAAAAACTCCCCCACTCTCTTTGATGAAGCCCTCCACAGAGATCTCAGCAATTTCAGAACTACGCACCCCAAAGTCACCCAGCTTCAATACGTGAATGACCTGCTACTGGCAGCCAACACCAAGGAAAACTGTGAGTCTGGGACCCAAGCACTATTATATGAGCTTGCTCAACTCGGGTATAGAGTTTCGGCCAAAAAGGCCCAAATTTGCTGGCATGAAGTAATCTTACTGGGCTGTTTCCTTAGGGGCAGTAAACGATGGCTCACTGAGCCCAGAAAACAAACCATTGCCTAGATACCACCCCCATCTAACAGGAGACAACTCAGAGAGTTTCTTGGGACTGCTGGCTTTTGCAGGTTATGGATACCTGGGTTTGCGTTTTTAGCTGCTCCTTTATACCCGGTGTTAGAGGGAGATGCCCAATTCCAATGGACCCCTGATCACCAGGAAGTTTTTTATAATATCTATGGACACTGACACTGAACACCTCAACTTCACTGAGCTCAGGCTGCAATTACAGAAAGCCCTACACTACGTTAAAAATGTACACCAACTCACTCACCTTGGTTCAATGAAACTGCAGGCATTCCTGTAGGATTAAGAACAGAGTTTTCCACTAACTGACTCACAGCGAAAGAAAATAACTGAACGGGTAACAAAAGCCTGTCGAGTCCGTCAATTGGTTAATGCTTACCCTTCCAGTTTCCTAGAGGAAAGCACCTATGAGGAACCAGAAAACGACAATTTTGGGAAGTGGACAATAGTGAAATTATGCCAGCAAGGTATGGACTTAAATACCTCCTAGTCTTTGTAGATACATTTTCAGGATGGACTGAAGCCTTCCACACATACACACACACACAAAAAAAAAAAAAAAAAAAAAAAACTGCACAAATGATTTTCAAGAAGATACTGAAAGATATTTTTCCAAGATACGGTCTGCCTAAGGTAATAGGGCCTGATAATGGACTGGTGTTCATGGCCCAGGTAAGTCAGGTGTTAACTGGGACCCTGTGGATTAATTTTAAGTTACATTATGCTTATATACACCAGAGCTCAGGAAAGGTAGAAAAAATAAATAGAACCATTAAAGAGACCTTCACAAAATTAAGCTTAGAGCCCGGCATAAAAGATTGGATTATGCTCCTGCCTTATGCACTGTTTCATGCGAGAAATATTCCCTCTCTTTCTTTGTGTAACCTCACCCCCTATGAAATTCTCTATGATTCCCATCATCCAATAAGGGACCTAACCCCAACTCTAAGGCTTAACGATCACTTCCACACCCCCTTGCTTGACAGACTTAAAGTCATTGAAAGAACTCAGCGATAACTGTGGAAACAGCTGGCCACTGCCTACCAACCAGGGGAAGAGGGGACTCTAAATCAATATCATGTAAGAGACTTCGTCTACATAAGACAACATCAGGTGTCATCCCTGGAACCCCACTGGAAAGAAACATACCAGGTGCTACTTATAAAACCTAAAGCGTTAAAGTAGATGGAATCACTTTTTGGATCCATGCCTCTCATCTCAAGCCTTCGCTGTGTCCAGACTCTTGTTGGAAACTGGAAAAGCGTGGTAACCATTTCAAATTGCGTATTCGCTATGTGGATAAGACTATAGACTCTCCCCTTGGCCACCAGTAGTTCTAACCCTCATCACCCCGTTCAGCAGCAATGGCTGATCACAAATCCTACTAGACAAGAAGTATAGTCTATCTCGCATACAGGCCCCATAGAGACCTGGTGGCCATCTCTCCACCCAGACATTTGTCAGGTCGGTATAGGTCTTTCCTATTGAGATATCCCTGATGAAGAGGATCCCACTAAAATCCCATTAAATCTCTTCTGTACCATAGATAATGGAAACAAATATTATGGATGCAGGGACACGCGAGACAGATTCAGGTTTTACTAGCCTAGATTACTATGTTTGCCTGGCGTACTATCAAAGCCACAAACAGCCACGGCTGTGTGGGGGAGAAGCCGACTTCTTGTGTAAGTCAAGGGAATGTGAGCATACAGGGGCTGCCTGGTGGAACCCAAACTCCTCATCAAATTCAGTACACAGCATTGGCCATATTACCAATTAGACAACCAAATACTATGGCCCCCAGAGGGTTCTCTAGATCCTCAAATTCTGAGTGACATTTTTAACTTCGGCAAGTTCTCAAAAGGGGGAAATTTCCCTATGTGGAATCATTTTTCCTCTTTTTCTCACATCCTGTACTATGCTTCTCCAATAGTTTCTCACCCTCAGCCTTCTGCTCTAGACTCTCTGCTATCACTCCCATCTTAGCAACCTGATTTCTCCTCTCCAATTACTAAATCAAAAACCCAAACCTCCGCTGGTTCTCAGAACATTGCCCCGTTGCTGAGGTAGCAGGTACCGAGGTACCCCTTCACCCACTCTCTCCTCTCTTTTCCTGTCAGGGCCTGCACTAGGTCCCACCAAGTCCTCTAGCAAGCTAACCCAAAGCTCAAACCAGCTGAGAAGAGCCCTGAGACCCCTATCCACGATGTAATGAAAATGGCATTTAAAGTTGCTTTGTCATCACTGAAAAGAGGTTTCTAAGAATTTAAAGTCCCTCAAAGGCTTTTTGGAATATTTACTCCCATCTTCCCCTCTGCTATACCTGTTCTAATGCTCAAGTTTTGTTCTAGGAAAATCCCAAACCCCTTTACCATTTTTCTTTTACATCTCTCTTTTCTCATTCTTAGATCCATGGAGCTGCTCTCAGCCTCGACTACCCCGTCTTCCCCCTCTGTACCAGGTCCACAGAAATGTCTTAAATGACCTTCTCCAGAAGTCTTCACCAAGGCTTACTTTAGGTCTTTCAGCAAAAGAGTCCCTCTGAAAGAGTTCAATGTACATAAACTTCCACTTTTCGTGTTGCCCTGTTCTACTTGGCCACTGGCTGGAAAAATCACCACCCCTAAGCTAGACACTGCCTTTCCAGTTTTTCACAAAATATGTGAACAAGGCCTCTGGCCTTGAGCTGGGGCTTCACCTAGATGCCTACATTTCTAAGATAAAAAAGTTAGCAACTGGTCTCCATGGTGACAGCTGGCAGGGAGAAAAAAAGAGACAAAAAAGCTCTCCCCTTCCAAGGTGTCCTTGAAAAGTTAACTTGCCCAGAACAGAGGAAAAAAAAAAAACAGAAACAAAAACTAATTTTTGTGAATTTCTGCAGACTGTGAACTTCTGAGCCCCTTCCCTTACATGTTGGGTACAAATTCTAAAACTGCCAAAACTTGGGGTTCAGGGGATTAATTGATTACAACAGAAGCAATGCCCTCTAAATCCGGATGCAACCAAATAAGAATGTTTTCCTCACTTTGGTGCTATCTTAGGTGCATTTTCTTGTCCATTCCTAAAACAGTATAATTCTATACACTTTAACATTATTTATGTTTACATAAAATGGTCAATAGATGTGATTAATTATGTAATCATGCAGATGTTTTTCAGAGTGCTCTATCATGACGTAGGTTCATTTAAAGTTCAAATAGGGGGGCATACAACCCGGTTCCACCGGGAACCTGTATCCCTCACTTTGGCCATCCTATGAGGAATAATAATTGCTGAAGGGGTGGGCATAGGAACAACTGCCCTAGTCCATGAGACACAACAAAGACACAATTAGAAGCAGAAATAGACCAAAGCTTAAAGACATTAAAAACCGACATCACAGCTTTACAGGAATTTTAACCTCTCTCTCTCTGAAGTTGTTTTACAGAGCAGGCGAGTGTTGGACCTCCTCTTCATGAGAGAAAGTTGCCTTTTTGCTTGCATTGAGGGAAGAATGTTGTTTTTATGCCGACAATACTGGAGTTGTAAAAGAATCTATGAGTAAATTAAGAAAACGACTTGAAGAGCGTCAAAGAGAGACAGAGGCCCCAGAAGGGAGGTTTGATTCTTTGTTCACATAGTCAACCTGGTTAACTATGCTTTTATCTGCCATGGCCAGTCCATTTATAATCCTCATATTATTGCTAACGGTAGGACCCTGTTTGCTCAACCGTGTAGTTTCCTTTCTAAACCAAATCGAACATGTTATGAAACCTAACCATACACTGTTCTCTCAATCTAATTTTACAGAAAAGTGGGACAGAGTTGGTCTTAAAATACAGGAATATAGAGGATCTTCCACCTGCTGAGAAACTCAAAGGTCCATGCAGAAATGATCCCTGGAGAAGATGTAGGCAACTATGAAGGACCTGAGACAGCAAAAGTCTTCCATGGCAAACAACCTGCTCAGGATGAAGGGATGTGTCTGAATCAGGCACTCTCTTCTTAATAGAAGATGGACCAAAGCAGGCATTTGTTGAGCTGCTCCTGCATGCCTATGTTTGACATACCACTGTAACTTGTGAAAGTGTCACAGTAAGTAGGGGCAGCCTCCTTCTCATGGGAACCTTGGAAGCAACTGTTAGGACAAAGTTGTTGCCAAGGCAGTGACCTCATTCCGTTCCTAAAGGAAGTGACCTCACCTAACTTCCTTGGTGATGGAACTCTCTGAACTTGGAATCCAGGAAGCCAGGCACAAAGAGCCAGTCCCAGTCCAAGCCCCAGTGGTCAAACTTATTTTGATTTACCAAGGACAGACTCAGTCTTTCTTGGAACCTACTGATGTGAGGATGGCCAAATGCAAGGAAAGCTATGAATAGGGGCATTTCCTGAGAAAGCAGGCAGTGGCTCACCGCTGGCCCCTGACAACTTCACAGAGTTGGCCAAAAGACCAGATTTGAGACAGAACAGGCCATTTACAGAGAACATAGTATGGCCCACCAGTCAGAGGACACTCCGGATAGTCACAGACCTACATGAGGGAAGGAGGTGCCTTTGTGGTGTGGGTGTGGGTTTGTGGTTTTGTCTCATGTTCTGAGAATAGGTATGAAAGGTGGTTTGTTTTGTTTGGAGTGAACTGTTTCTACTAAGTCGTTTGACAAGGTGAGTGTTTCTATGTCTGTGTATCCCACTATGTCCGTGGTTGTAGACATTAGAAAGGAGAATGCATCAATGAATATGTCCTATCTAGTAGAAAGCTTCCCAGCATTCATCCTGCCCTATTTATGAATGGACTGCAGCTTGCCTTATTGATGTGCAACACCTGCTATCTACCTAAGGTCCTGTTTTCTTCCTGAATTCTCGCCACTCTCCAGAATAGGCTCATGGTTTTGTGTTTAAGATATGTACAACCTTGAAGCTCTGTGACATGACCATGTACTGAATAGCTGAAGGGAATGGCGAGCATCTAAGAAAACTCAGATATCAGTGTGACCAGGAAAGTCTCAGTGAAGAAACCCTGCTTGGGGCCTTTTGTTTACCAATTCTTCTGTTGCCCTGAATGTCAGGAAGGTCTTTTCCTCAGTCCACCACTTTGTGAAGCCTGAAGAAAACAGTTTCCAAATGGAAATGAATGGGCATTACCTGTGGCTCTTTGCTTAATTGCTTTGGAATGGATGTGTCTGAATCAGCCTATTTGCCTTGTGTGAGGGTGTGGCTTAGATTCTCAGCTCCTGATGGATCTAAAGAAAGATCCCAGGTGTACATCCAAAACCAAAATGGCCAAAAAAGCAGTCCTTGTGGATGAAGTCTCTCGCCTCTTCTGTAACTTTCCTGACTTCCATCAAGTCAGAATAGGGATCCTTTGGTTCAAATGAGTTCTTCAAAGCCCTGCAGAGGCTAGCCCATAGTTGCTTGGGTTTTCTCAAGACTCCAATTCACATAAGGAATCCAAACCCCACAGTCAGTTGGCCTCAAATTGAAGAAGCGAAGCAGTATTAATGGGAGGCCTATTTGATCTCTCCTGGTTCACAAGAAGGGTGTCCAGGCCACCCTGACTTTAGGCAAATTAGGTGCAAGAGAGCTTATTTTGGACACGGTCTTGGGCTGTGCCCCTCATGGAAAACTTTTGCCAGAGGTCATTATGAGTGTCTATATGGAAAAAGATGAGCGCCACGTTGGAGTGTTTTGTTTTAAATTGTGGTCATTTGGGTGGCGGTTGGAAGAGATGACTTGGTCCACATGTTCTTGAACTCTGCTGTGATTCCCTTAGAATCTGAGTTCTCAAACTGACCTCAGAGAAGTATTGCTATGAATAGCGTTGAGATTTAAGGAAGCCAGGCATGAGTGTCGCCCTTGGAAACTAAGTTCTAGGCCCAGGATGGCTTTCCACAGAGCACTAGGCCTCTCAGCCAGGATACCACATGATTTTATTCTGAAAGATTTGGCACCCAGAGTTGAGAGTAAAAACTCATATGGACCTCACATTGTAGACCTCAATGGGAATAATATCATGTGATCTTTTGGCCACTCTTTGGTAAGCCTTACCTGTGAGTGTTCTCCAGAGCTTTCATTGAAATTAGCTTCCTAAAAATTTAATGGTTCCTGAAAGAATTGAAACTCACAGTGCCTCCAACTTCATCCTTGAAAAATGGCTAGAAAAATACCATAAAATTTTTGAAATTCCCATCACCAGGTGGCACTGGAGAACATTTGGATGTCCTGTTACTGATAATGAATATACCAGACAGTGCCTTGATTGACTGGGTTTCATGTAAATGGTGTAGAACAGAGATGCCAGTAAGTTGGACTCTGTTGAGTAGTTGGCCTAGAGCAGTGGTGGGCAGGTATGTGATAAAACATCTGTGGTGGGGCCATGTGGATCTTCCATTGGCATCCAAATGGCTTGTGACTGACATGGTGCAGCCAGCAGAACCTTCCATGTAAAGGCAACTTGTTATATGGAGAGTTTTCAGGACATTGTTCAGAATCAGGTTGCTATGGTCAAGGGGGCAAGCTATGTGGGATAGAATCCTGGTTCTTGTATCCTCCTGCAGAACCTGACCCACCACACATGACAGAACTCCCTCTTGCACTGTGACCCAATTGAACTCCTTTTATTTCGTGAAGCAAATACCAAACTTCCAGTGCAGCAGGAAGAAACACCATGAAAATGGAGGATGACCATATGGCTTCACAGTGCACATGGGGAGACCTTTAGCCCCCAGTGGCCACAGTTTACCTAAAAAGAGAATTTAGCACTGCTGCCTCATGTTCATTGGGAAATAAGAAAGCATGTCCTCCAGGTCTCATAGATGCAGACCAAGCTTTTATGGTCTCACTAGAAAGGAAGCTAAAGCTCCTGACAACAACATATTTTTCAAGTGCCCAATCTCACAGGCAGTTTCTCAAGAAGTCTCTATGCCAGCAGACCTCCATGTTTGTGGAGTGTTTACCCTTTCCCTTACCTTTGGAAACTCCTCTGCCACTTCCAAGGTTGTGGGCTCCTGAGCATATTCCATTCCAGATATTTGTTCACAGGTTTTCTAAATCTTCTCCTCTAATTGTGTCTTACTTGGGGCGAAGGTATTGTCAAGGCATTGTTCTGAATGAGAGTGGGAAGATTTTTGTGTAGCACATATTTACATACACATTGGATTCATTTTTCAATTTTCCATTCGAAATACTGAATCCTTGACACTAACCCATACCCTACTAGATTCTGACTACTAATTCTAATATAATGGAGAAAAATAACCCAAACAGAATAGAAATACTAGCACTTCATAGGAGGCATGGTGTATAGTTGGTCTTCCTATTTGCATGATATAGGGTTGGAGTTGTAAATCTTGTCAATTTTTTGTTGAAAGAGTTCTGCATGTGTTTTTAAAGTTAACACATATGTGAATTCCTGTCTCCCTTTTTCTGTAGCCAATTCAGCACATGTATTTTTATATGAACATATAGAATCCTACCTGGTATCACACCTGTATTCTTGAGAGGTGGCTAACTTGGCAGATACAAAGTGTGAGAAGAAATCACTCCTCCTAAACGCTTTTGGAACTGATAATTCAAATTATGAGTGAGCTTCTTAGTTAAAAAACATTATACATAAATCCATGTTCAGTAAAATTAATATTTTTGGATCTGTGGATGATATATATTTCACGATGAATTTTAATTGGCATATATATTGCTACTTTTTAATGTCTCTGTGTGTATTTTGTATATATATATATATATATATATATATATATATATACACTCTAGATTTGTCAAAATATGAAATATATGTATCTTATTATACACTCCCTAAATTCATTCATGTTCATGTATGTGGTTTTATATTCAACTTTTCATAAGATTATTTTCAGAAATATTCATCCATCTGAAATACATATTTGTTTTATAGTATTGAAAACTCACTTCAGTAAATGGTGCAAACAAATCCTTATATTTTTACAGCAACTGACCCACTTTAACATCAATGCAAGTAGATTCCTATGGGACATGATGTGTATTTTGGCGTTCATTTTTATACAACACTGGTACATTACTATTTCTTCAGTTTTTGTACATCATAGAATATACATTTCAGCCACAACTTCATAAATTTAAAGAAATTTGTAACACATTCTATCACTTCCTGCTTCAGAACATATGTATTCCTCTTTGTTTTTGACTGGTCATTTCATGAGACTTCTTTCCACACACATTACTGTCGATTTCCATTATCAATTTTGAAGCAAAATTCACACACTCTTTATGATGAACCACAACCGTAATATTACCATTGGATGTATAAATGGTTGGAATGAATGTATGTATATCAATATATGATTCCCTGTGTATTTTCAGATATCAATTTATTCCAATTTCTAAAGTTTGAACCAGTTGTATTATTTATTCGCAGTATGGACTATTCATGCATTATGTCTATATTCATACACACATGGTACACCTCTATGTATCCCCAATACTAATTTACACCTCTTCAAAATATTGCTCCAAGAAATGGTGGTAGAAATACTCATGTCACCTGATCTACATATACATTTTATCACAGTAATATTCTGGCCACAAAATGCAAAGTCACACTTACGATTGTACCAAAGCCTAAATGGAATGTGAGTATGGATTATGAAAATCACCCATGTCCAGGTTGCCTAATGCTCTCAAATGTCAATCCTATTGGTGACTACATATTTGTTTCTTCCTAAGATTATATATTCAATCTCAAGCCTGTTGAAAATGTCTATTGGTATCACTCATTTTATACTTTGCCTGATTTCCTTATGTCTCTATTGATATCTGCTTTCCTACATATTTTCCCCAGTTCATCATTGTGACTGACTCTTCACATGTGCTGACATTTACATTTTCTCTCTACCCAAAACCCTATTGCTAAAGAACTTTTTGTCCAAATCCTATACTCACACTTTTTTCTAATCTTACCAACTCTCTTCGTAATCTTACCAACTCTCCCTTTTTGAATGAATGTTCTCCTCAACATTCAATCATCTAAGGTACAAGATCCTATGCCATTGTGTATAGATTTATCTGAGACATCTGCACAGAACATAATTCAAAGCTAACTATCCCAATCAAGGACCCAATGACTTTCTGGGCTTTAAATCTTACTGAGATTTCTGTTTTCATACATATATTCCACCTCTATAATCTTATAAATATCGCAGGTTTCCAATACCATTATTCATCCAGCAGAATGATCCTAACCCAAATCAAACATGTTATTAACCCTAAACATACACGATTCCCTCAATCTACCTTTATAGAAGAGCAGGGACAGAGTTGGTCTTACAATACAGGAATGTAGGAGATCTTCAACCTGCAGAGAACCTCAAAGGTCCATGCAGAAATTATCCCTGGAGAAGATATAGGCAGATATGAAGGACCTCAGAGAGCAAAAGTCATCTTCCATGACAAACAACCAGGTAAGGATGAAGGGATGTGTCTGAAGCAGTCTCTCTCTTCTTAATGTAGAGAAGATGGACCAAACCAGGCCTGTGTGGAGAGCTGTTCCCGGGTGCCTATGGTTGATATTCCATTTTAACTTGTGAAAGTGTCAAAGGAAGTAGGGGCAGCCTCCATCTCATGGACCCTTCGAAGCAACTGTTAGGACAAAGTGGTTGCCAAGGCAGTGACCTCATTCAGTTCTAGAGGAAGTGACCTACGTCACTTTCTTGTTGATGTAACACTCTGAACTTTGGATCCAGGAAGCCAGGCACTCTGAGGCAGGCCCAGTCCCAGTTGCAGTGGTCTCACATGTTTGGATTAACCAAGGACAGAGTCAGTCTTTCTTGGCAACTACTGAATTGAAGATGGACAAATGCCAGGAAAGCTCTGAAGAGGGGGTTTTTTTTTTGATAAAGCAGGCAGTGGCTCACCGCTGGCTCCTGACAACTTCACAGTTTTGGCCAAGGAGACCAGATCTGACATACGACAGCCCATTTCAGGGGAACATAGTATGGTCCACCAGTCAGAGGATGCTCCGGATAGTCACAGACCTACTTGGGGAAAGAAGGTGCCTTTTTGGGTGTGTTTGTGTGTTAGTGATTTTGTCTCATCTTCTAAGAAAATGTAGGAAAGTCGGTTTGTTTAATTTGGAGTGGCCTGTTTCTAGTAAGTGCTTTGAGAAGGTGAGTGATTCTGTGTATCCCACTGTGTCCGTGGTTGTAGACAATAGAAAAGAGAATGCATCAAAGGATGTGTCCTGTCTAGTAGAAATCTTCACAGCATTCATCTTGTCCAATTTATGAATGAACTGCAGCTTACCTTATAGATGGGCAACACCTACTACCTTTCTACATTCCTGATTTCTTCCTGAATTCTGGCCACTCTCCCATAGGCTCATGGTTTTGTGTTCAAGATATGTATCTCCTCCACAATCTGGGACATGGCCATGTACTGGATAGCTGAAGGGAATGGTGAGTATCACAGAAAACTCAGATATCAGTGTGACCAGGAAAGTCTCAGTGGAGAAACTCTGCTTTGGGAATTTGCTTTTCTATTGTTCTGTTGCCCTGAATGTAAGGAAGGTCTTTGCCTAAGGCCACACCTTTCCAAAGCCTGAAAATATCAGTTTTCAAATGGAAATAAATGGGCATCACCTGTGGATCTTTGCTTAATTGCTTTGCAAAGGGATATGTCTGAATCCACCTCTTAGTGCAGTGTGAGTCCATGGCTCAGATTCTCAGCCCTGATGGATCTAAAGAAAGATCCCATGTGTGCATCCAATTCCAAAATGGCCAAAAGAGCAATCATTGTGGATGAAGTCTCTTGTTTTCCTCTGTAAGGTTCCTGATCTCCATCAAGTGAGAAGAGGGATCCTTTGGGTCAACTGAGTCCTTCAAGCCCTGCAGAGGCTAGCCCATAGGTGCTTGGGTTTTCTCATGACTCCAAATCACATAAAGAAACTATACCTGACAGTCACTATGCCTCAAATTGGAGAAGTGGAACAGTATCAATGGCAGGCATCTTTGATCAGCCCTGGTTCACAGGAACAGTGTCCAGAAACACTGACTTTAGACAAATGAAGGGCAAGGGAGTTTATTTTGACATTGTCTTGTGCTGTGTGCCTCATGGAAACTTCCAGCCAAGGTTATGATTAGTGTCTATATGGAAGAAGATGAGGGGCATGTGTGAGTGTTTTGGTTTTAATTCTGGTCATTTGTGTGGCGGTTGGAAGAGATGACTGGGTCACCAGGGATTGAACCCTGGTGTGTTTCCCCTTAGAGACTGAGTTCTGAAACTGACCTCAGAGAAGTATTGCCATGAATTGTGTTGGGATTTTAGGAGGCCACGCATGAGAGTCGCCCTTGGAACCTGAGATCTAGGACCAGGGTGGCTTTCCACAAAGAACTGGGAATCTCAGCCTGGATATCACATGATTTTATTCTGAAAGACTTGGCAGCCATAGTTGAGAGTCAAAACACATAGGACCTCACATTGTAGACCTCAATGGTCCTGGATTCAAGTGACCTTTTGTCCACTCTTTGGAAAGCCTTGCCTGTGAGAGTTCTCCAGAATTTTCTTTGAATTGAGCTTTCTCAACATTTAATGGTTCCTGAATAATTGAAATTCACAGTGCATCCAATGTCATCCTTGAAAAATGGCTAGATAAATACCATGAAATTTTTGAAATTCCCATGACCAGGTGGCACTCCAGAAACATTCGATGTCCTATTGCTTATTATGAGTGTACCAGACAGTTCCTTGATTGACAGGGTTTTCTGAAAATTGTTTAGAACAGAGATGCCAGTAATTTGTAGCCTGATGAGTAGTGGGCGTAGAGCAGTGGTGGGCAGGTGTGTGATAAAATATCATGGTGGGTCCATGTGGATCTGCCATTGGCTTCCAAATGGCTTGTGACTGACATAGTGCAGACTTCAGACCCTTATATGTAAAGGCATCTTGTTCTATGGCGAGGTTTCAGGGCAATGTTCAGAATCAGGTTGCTATGGACAAGGGAGCAATCTTTGAGAGATAGAAGTCTGGTTTGTGCATTTTCTTGCAGACCATAACCCACCACACATGACAGAACTCTCTCCAGCACTGTTTCCCAGTTGAACTCCTTGTATTTCGTGAAGCATGTACCAAACTCCAAGTGCAGCAGCAAGAAACACCACGAAAAGTGGAGGATGACCAAATTGTTTCACAGTCCACACGGGGAGAAAATAAACCCCCAGGGGCTACAGTTTATCTACAAAGAGAGAATTCAGCAGTGCTGCCTTGTGTTCATTGGAAAATAAGAAACTTTGTCCTCCAGGTCACATAGATGCAGACCCAGCTTTGAGGGTATCACTACAAAGGAAGCTTAACTCCTGACAAAAACCTATATATCATTGCCCAACCTCAGTGGCAGTTTCTCTAAAAGTTTTAGGCATGCAGAGCTCCGTGTTTGTGGAGTGTGTACCGTGTTCTTACTTTTGGAAACTCTTATACCACCTCCAAGTTTGTGCACTCCTGAGCATTTTCCATTCCAGAAATGTAATCACAGATTTTGCAACTTTTCTTCTCTAATTGTGTCTTACTTGGGGCGAAGATAATTTCAAGGCATTGTTCTGGATGAGAGTCAGAAGATTTGTTTTAGCACATATTTGCATACACATTGGATTAATTTTCCTATTTTTCCATTCGAAATTCTGAATCCCTGACACTAACCCATATTCTAATAGACTCTGACTACTAATTCTAATATGATGGAGAAAAATAACCCAAACAGTACATAAATACATGCAGTTCAGGGTTGGACTTGCCTTTTGCATGATAAAGGGTAGGTATTATGAATCTAGTCAATTTTTAATTGAAATAGTTCTCCATGTGTTTTGAAAGTTAACAAATATGTGAATTACTGTCTCCCATTTTCTGGAGCCTATTCAGCACATGTATTTTTATATGCACAAATAGAATCCTACACGGTATCACACGTACATTCTTTTGAGTTACATGACTTGGCAGATACAAATTGTGAGAAGTGATCACTCGTCCTAAAAGCTGTTAGAACTGAAAATTCAACCTATGGGTGAGCTTCCCAGTGGAACAACATTATACATAAACCCATGTTCAGTAAAATGAATGTTTTTGCATCTTTATGATATATATTTCATGATGAATTTCGATTGGCATATATATTGCTATTTTTTAATTTCTGTGTTTGTGTGTGTGTGTGTGTGTGTATATACTCTCCAGATTTTTAAAAATATGAAAATTATGTGTCTTATATACACTCCCTAAATTCATTCATGTTCATGTATGTGGATTAATAATCAACTTTTCACAAGATTATTCTTAGAAATACTCAAACACCTGAAATACATATTTGTTTCCTAGTACTGAGAACTAACTTCAGTGAAAGGTGCATACAAATTCTAATATGTCTACATTAACTGACCCAGTTGAACATCAATGCATGTTGGTTCCTATGGGACACGATGTGTATTTTGACGTTAATTTTTATTCCACACTGGTACATTACTATTTCTTCAGTTTATGCACATCTTAGCATATATATTTCATTCACTAGTTAGCAAATTTATAGGCATTTGTTTCACTTTCAGTCACTTCCTGCTCCAGAACACATGTATTTCTCTATGTTTCTTGACTGGTCTATTCATGAGACTTTTTTTCCAAATATATTGTTTTCGATTTCCATAATCAATTTTGAAGAAAAACTCACACACCCTTCATGATTAACCATAACCATAAGATAATCATTAGATATATAACTGGTTGGAATTAATGATTGTATATCAATATAACATTTCTTATATATTTTCAGATATCCATTCAATCCATTATTTAAAGTGGATCTAGTTATATTATTTATTCACAGTATTGTCTATTCATGCATTATGTCTATATTAATAGAAACAGGGTACACCTATTTGTACCCCCATACGAATTTATAAATCTTCAAAATATTGCTCTCAGAAATGGTGGAAGAAATACTCATGTCACCTGATCTACATACACATTTTATCACAGAAATATTCCGGACACAAAAAGCAAAGGTCACACTTACAATTGTACCAAAGCCTAAATGAAAAGATAGCATCCATTACTAAAATCATCCATGTCCAGGTTGCCTAATGCTCTCAAATATCAATCCTATTGGTGACTACATATTTGTTTCTTCCTAAGATTATATATTCAACTTCAAACCTGTTGAAAATGTCTAACCCTATCACACACTTTATACTTTGCTTGATTTCCTAATGTCTCTATTGATATCTGCTTTCCTACATGTTTTCCCCAGTTCATCATTGTGACTGACTCTTCACATGTGCTGACATTTACATACACTCTCTACCCGAAACCCTATTGCTGAAGAACTTTTGGTCCAAATCCTATGCTCACTCTTCTTTCTAAATCTACCAACTACCTTCCTAATCCTACCGACTATCGGTTTTTGACTGGATGCTCTCTTCAACATTCAATCATCCAAGGTACAAGGTCCGATGCCAGTGTATATTGATTTATCTGAGACATCTGTGCAGCACATAACTCAAAGTTAAGTATCCTACTCAAGTCCCCAATGCCCTTCTGGGCTTCAAATCTTACCTAGATTTCTGCTTTCATACTTATATTTCACATGTATACTCTTGTAAATATCGCAGGTTGCCAATACCATTATTCATCCCGCAGAATGATTCGTAACCCAAATCGAACTTGTTATTAACCCTAACCATACACTGTTCCCTCAATATAACTAACTTAAGAGCAGCGACAGAGTGGGTCTTACAATATAGAAATGTAGAAGATCTTCCACCTGCTTAGAACCTCAAAGATCCATGAAGAAATGATCCTTGGAGAAGATGTAGGCAGCTATGTAGGACCTGAGAGAGCAATAGTCATCTTCCATGCAAACAACCTGGTCAGGATGAATTGATGTGTCTGAATCAGCCTCTCTCTTCTTAATGTAGAGAAGATGGACCAAACCAGGCCTCTGTGGAGAGCTGTTCCAGGGTGCCTATAGTTGATATACCATTATAACTTCTGAATGTGTCACAGGATGTTGGGGCAGCCTCTATCTCATGGGAACCTTGGAAGCAACTGTTAGGACAAAGTGGTTACCAAGGCAGTGACCATATTCAGTTCCTGAAAGAAGTGACCTCACTTCACTTCCTTGGTGATGGAATTCTCTGAACTTGGGATCCAGGAAGCCAGGCACCCAGAGCCAGTCCCACTCCAGACCCAGTGGGCTAACTTGTTTGCTTTTCCCAAAGACATAGTCAGTCTTTCTTGGTACCTGCTGATGTGAGGATGGCCAAATGCCAGCAGAGCTCTGAAGAGGGGCCTTTCCTGAGAAAGCAGGCAGTGGCTCACTGCTGGCTCCTTACAACTTCACGGAGTTGGACATTGAGACCAGATGTGAAACAGGACAAGCCATTTTGGGGGAACATAATATGGCCCACCAGTCAGAAGACACTCCGGATAGTCACAGACCTATTTGGGGGAAGGAAGTGCCTTTGCCGTTGTAGGTGTGAGTTTGTGGTTTTTTCTCATGTTCTGAGAATAGGTAGGAAAGGTGGTTTGTTTGGTTTGGAGTGGACTGTTTCTAGTAAGTCGTTTTACATTGTGAGTGTTTCTATGTCTGTGTATCCCACTGTATCCATGGTTGTAGACATTAGAAAAGAGAATGCACCAATGGATGTGTTGTCTCTATTTGAAAGCTTCCGCAATTCATACTGCGCAATTGATGAATGCACTGCAGCTTGCCTTATGGATGGGCAACATCTACTATCTTCTAAAGTTCCTGTTTTCTACGTGAATTCTGGCCACTCTCCAGAATAGACTCATGGTTTTGTTTCCCAGATATGTAACACCACAAGGCTCTGTGACATGGCCATGTTCTGGAGAGCTGAAGGGAATGAGATCATCTCAGAAAACTCAGATATCAGTGTGTGCAGTAAAGTCTCAGTGGAGAAACCCTTCTTTGGGCCATTTGCTTAATTCTATTTCTATTACCCTAAATGTCAGAAAGGTCTTTGCCTCAGGCCACCCCTTTGTGTAGCCTGAAAAACACTGTTTTCATATGGAAATGAATGGACCCCACCTGTGGCTCTTTGCTTAATTTCTTTAGAATGGGATGTGTCTGAATCAGCCTCTTGTCCTTGTATGAGGTTGTGGCTTAGATTCTCAGCACCTGATGGATCTAAAGAAAGATCCCATGTTCTTCCAAAACTAAAATGTCCAAAAGAGCAGTCATTGTGGATGAATATTTTTGCCTTCTTGTTTTAGGTTCCTGAACTCCATCAAGTGAGAATAGGGATCCTTTGGGTCAAATGAGTTCTTGAAATCCCTGCAGAGGCTAGCCCATATGTGCTTGGATTTTCTCATGAATCCAAATCACATAAAGAATCTATACCCTACAGCCAGTAGGCTGAAATTGGAGAAGTGGAACACTTTAACAGCAGGAATATTTGATCACTCCTGGTTCACAGGAAGAGTGTCCAGGCCACCATGATTTTAGGCAAATAAGGGGCAAGTGAGCTTATTTTGGACACTACCTTGGGCTCATAGAAACCTCCAGCTAGAGGTTATGATGAGTGTCTACGTGGAAGAAGATGATGGCCCTGTGGGAGTGTTTTGATTTTAATTGTGGTAATTTTTGTGGCGGTTGGAAGGGATGACTGGGTCCACCTGGGCTTGAACTCTGGTGTGATTCCCCTTAGAGACTGCATTCTGGAATTGACCTCAGAGAAGTATTGCCATGAATTGTGTTGGGATTTTAGGAGGACACACATAAGACTCACTCTTGGAAACTGAGATCTATGCCCAGTGTGGCTTTCCACAGAGGCCTGGGAATCTCAGCCAGGATATCACATGATTTTATTCTGAAAGACTTGGCAGCCATAGATGAGAGTCAAAACATACATGGACCTCACATTGTAGACGTGAATTGGCCTGGCTTTATGTGACCATTTGGTAACTCTTTGAGAAGCCTTGACTTTGAGAGTTCTCCAGAGCTTTCATTGAAATGAACTTTCTCACACTTAATGGTTCCTGAATGAATTGAGACCCACAGTGCCTCTAACTTCATTTTTGAAAAATTGCTAAATAAATACCATGAAATTTTTTAAATTCCCATGACCAGGTGGAACTGCAGAAAATTTGATGTCCTGTTGCTTATCATGTGTATACCAGACAGTGCCTTGTTTAACTGGGTTTCATGAAAATGATGTAGAACACGAGATGCCAGTAATTTGGAGCCTGCTGAGTAGTGGGCCTAGAGCAGTGGTGGGAAGGTGTGTGAAAAAACATCATGGAGGGGCTATGTGGATCTGCCATTGGCTTCCAAATGGCTTGTGACTGATATAGTGCAGACATGAGACCCTTATATGTAAAGGCATCCTGTTATATGGAGAGTTTTAAGGGCAATGTTCAGAATAAGTTTACTATGGTTACTGGGGCAAGCTCTGTGGGATAGAAGCCTGGTTGGTGCATTCTCCTGCAGACCCTGACCCACCACAAGTGACAGAACTCCCTCCAGCACTGTATCCCAAATGAACTTCTTATATTTTGTGAAGCAAATACCAAATTCCCAGTGCAGCAGCAAAAAACACCATGAAAAGTGGAGGATGACCAAATGTCTTCACAGTCCCCACTGGGAGACACTTAGAATCCAGTGGCCACAGTTTACCTACAAAGAGAGAATTGAGCACTGCTGCCTCATGTTCATTGGAATATAAGAAACCATCTCTTCCCGGTCACATAGATGCAGACCCAGCTTTGATGGTCTCACTACGAAGGAAGCTAAAGCTCATGACATCAACATATATTTCAGGATCCCAACCTCAGAGGCCATTTCCCAAGAATTCTTAGGCCAGCAGAGCTCCTTGTTTGTGGAGTGTTTACCCTGTCCTTTACTTTTGGAAACTCCTCTACCACCTCAAAAGTTGTGAACTCCCGAGCATATTCCATTCCATGTATGTATTCCTAGATTTTTACACTTTTCAACTCTAATTGTGTCTTACTTGGGGCGAAGGTAATGTCAAGGCATTTTTCTGGATGTGAGTGGGAAGATTTTTGTGTAGCACATATTTACATACACATTGGATTCATTTTCCAATTTTCCATTTGAAATACTTAATCCCTGACACTAACCTGTACCCTACTAGTCTCTGACTAATAATCCTAAAATGATGGTGAAAAATAACCCAAAAAGAATAGAAATACAAGCAGTTCAGAGGAGGCATGGTGTATAGTTGGAATTGCTTTTTGCATTATATAATGTAGGAGTTTTAAATCTAGTCAATTTTCTGTTGAAATAGTTCTAGATGTGTTTTTAAAATTAACAAATATGTGAATCCCTGTCTCCCTTTCTCTGTAGCCTATTCAGCACATGTATTTTTATATGCACATATAGAATCCTACCTGATATCACTTGTACACACATGTGAGGTGGCTGAATTGGCAGATGCAAATTGTGAGAAGAGATCACTCCTCCTAAACGCTGTTGGAACTGAAAATTCAACCTACGGGTGAGCTTCCTAGTTGAATAACATTATACATAAATCCATTTCAGTAAAATGAATATTTTTCGATCTTTGGATTATATATATTTGATGAAGATTTTCGATTGGCATATATATTGCTACCTTTTTTTTCTTTTATTGGTTGCTCAAAACATTACAAAGCTCTTGACATATCATATTTCATACATTAGATTCAAGTGGGTTATGAACTCCCATTTTTACTCCAAATATAGAATGCAGAATCACATCAGTTACACATCCATATTTTTACATAATGTCTTATTTGTTACTGTTGTATTCTGCTACCTTTCCTATGCCCTACTATCCCCCCTCCGCTCTCTTCCCATCTTCTCTCTCTACGCTACCTACTGTAATTCATTTCACTTATTGTTTAGTTTTCCATTACACTCACAACCTCTTATATGTATTTTTTTTTGTAACAATAAGGGTCTCCCTCCATTACCATGCAATTTCTCTTTTCTCTACCTTTCCGTCCCACCTCATGTCTCTGCTTAATGTTAATCTTTTCTTCATGCTCTTCCTCTCTGCTCTGTTCTTAGTTGCTCTCATTATATCAAAGAAGTCATTTGGTATTTGTTTTTTTGGGATTGGCTAGCTTCACTAAGCATAATCTGCTCTAGTGCCATGCATTTCCCTGCAAATTCCATTATTTTGTCATTTTTTAGTGCTGTGTAATCCTCCATAGTATATAAAAAAAAAACATTTTTTTTTATCCATTCATCTATTGAAGGTAATCTGGGTTGGTTCCACAGTGTAGCAATTGTGAATTGTGCTGCTATGAACATCGATTGGCAGTATCCCTGTAGTACGCTCTTTTAAGGTCTTCAGGGAATAGTGCGAGAAGGGCAATAGCTGGGTCAAATGGTGCTTCCATTCCCGGCCTTCCCAGGAATCTCCATACTGCTTTCCAAATTAGCTGCACCAGTTTCAGTCCCATCAGCAATGTACAAGAGTACCCTTTTCCCCACATCGTTGCCAGCACTTGTTGTTGTTTGACTTCATAATGGCTGCCAATCTCACTGGATTGAGATGGTATTTTAGGGTGGTTTTGATTTGCATTTCTCTGACTGCAAGAAATGGAGAGCATTTTTTCATGTACTTGTTGATTGATTCTATGTCCTCCTCTGAGAAGTGTCTGTTCAGGTCCTTGGCCCATTAGGTTATTTGTTATCTTATTGTCTAATTATTTGAGTTCTTTGTATACTTTGTATACTCTGGATATTAGGGCTCCATCTGAAGGGTGAGGAGTAAAAATTTGTTCCCATGATCTAGGCTCCATATTTACCTCTCTTATTGTTTCTCTTTCTGAGAAAAAAATTTTCAGTTTAAGTAACTCCCATTTGTTGATTCTTGTTATTAACTCTTGTGCTATGGGTGTCCTATTAAGGAATTTGGAGCCTGACCATACAATATGTAGATCGGAACCAACTTTTTCTTCTATCAGATGCAGAGTCTCTGATTTGAATCTAGCTCCTTGATCCACTTTGAGTTAACTTTTGTGCATGGCGAGAGAAAGGGATTCAGTTTCATTTTGTTGCATATGGATTTTCAGTTTTCCCAACACGATTGGTTGAAGATGCTATCCTTCCTCCATTGCAAGCTTTTAGCTCCTTTATCAAATATAAGATAGTTGTAGCTTTTTGGATTAGTCTCTGTGTCCTCCATTCTGTACCATTCGTCCACCCGCCTGTTTTGGTACCAGTACCATGCTGTTTTTGTTATTATTGCTCTGTAATATAGTTTGAAATCTGGTATCGCTATACCGCCTGATTCACACTTCCTGCTTAGAATTGCTTTTGGTATTCTGGGTCGTTTATTTTTCCATATGAATTTCATGATTGGTTTATCTATTTCTACAAAAAATTCATTTGGGATTTAGATTGGCATTTCATTAAACCTACAGACAACTTTTTAGTAATATCGCCATTTTGATGATGTTAGTTCTGCCTATCCATGAACAGGGTATATTTTTCAATCTTCTAAGATCTTATTCTACTTCTCTTTTTAGGGTTCTGTAGTTTGCATTGTATAAATCTTTCACCTCTTTTGTTAGGTTGATTCCCAAGTATTTAATTTTTTATGAGGATATTGTGAATGCAGTGTTTTTCCTCATTTTCATTTCAGAAGTTTTGTCGCTGATATACAGAAATGCCTTTGATTTATGCATGTTGATTTCATTTCCAGCCACATTGCTGAATTCATTTATTAGTTCTAGTAGTTTTTTTCTGTAGACCCTATTGGGTCTTCTATGTATAGAATCATGTCATCTTCAAATAGTGATAATTTAAGTTCTTTTTTTCCTATTTTTATGTCTTTAATGTCTTTCAACTTTCTAATTGCTCTGGCCAGTTTTTCGAGAACTATATTGAATAGAAGTGGTGATAGAGGACATCCCTGTCTTGTTCCAAATTTTAGAAAGAATGCCTTCAATTTTTCTCCATTCAGAATGATGCTAGCCTGAGGCTTAACATAGATAGTTTTTACAATGTCGAGGTATGTTCCTTTTATCCCTAGTTTTTCTAATGTTTTGCACGTAAAGGAATGCTCTACTTTTTCTAATGGTTTTTCTGCATCTATCAAGATCATCTTATGGTTCTTATTTTTAAGTCTATTGATGTTGTGAATAACATTTATTGATTTCCATATATTGAACCCTCCTTGCATCTCAGGGATGAATCCTAGTTGATCATGGTGCACAATTTTTTTGATGTGCCTTTGTATCCAAATCACCAGAATTTTAATGAAAATTTTTGCATCTAGGTTCATCAGAGATATTGGTCTGTTGTTTTCTTTCATTGAGGTGTCTTAGTCTGGTTTCAGAATCAGGGTGATGTTGGCCTCATAGAATGAATTTGGCAGAGCTCCCTGTTTTTCTATTTTCTGAATAACTTGAAAAGTATTGGTATTAATTCTTCTTTAAAGGTTTTGTAAAACTCCGCTGTATACCCATCCGATCCTGGGCTTTTCTTGGTTGGTAGTAGTTTGGTTGCCTCTTCTATTTCATCGATTGATATTGGTCTGTTCAAATTGTGTGTATCCTCCTGACTCAGTCTAGGCAAATCATATGACTTAACAAATGTATCAATGTCTTCACTATTTTCTATTTTATTGGAATATAGGTTTTCAAAATAATTTCTAATTGTCTTCTGTATTTATGTAGCATCTGTTGTGATATTGCCTTTTTCATCCCGTATGTTAGTAATTTGAGTTCTCTCTCTTCTTCTCCTCGTTAGCATAGCTAAGGGTCTGTCAATCTTATTTATTTTTTCGAAGAACCAACTATTAGTTTTGTTAATTTTTTAATAGTTTCTTTTGTTTCAATTTCGTGATTTACTCTCTGATTTTAATAATTTCTTGCCTTCTGCTACATTTGCTGTTGTTTTGCTCTTCCTTTTCTAGGGCTTTGAGATTAAGTGAGAGCTCATTTATTTGTTGTTTTTGTTTTTTTCTTTTTTTGAGGAATGACCTCCAGGCGATGAATTTGCCTCTTGAATCTTGTTTCATTGTGTCCCATTAAATCTGATATGTTGTGTCTGTATTTTCATTTATCTCTAAGAATTTTTTGATTTCCTCCTTTATGTCTTCTGTAACCCATTGATCATTCAGTAACATATTGTTCATTTTCCATGTGATGTAGGATTTTTCCTTCCTTCTTTTACCGTTGGTTTCCAGTTTCATTCCATTGTGATCAGAAAAAAATTCATGGTATTATCTCCACCCCTTTATATTTACTGAGTGTTGCCCTATGGCATAATATATGGTCTATTTTTGAGAAGGATCCATGTGCTGGTGAGAAAAAAGTATATCCACTTGATGATGGTTGATATATTCTATATATGTCAGTTAAGTCTAGGGTATTGATTGTGATATTGAATTCTATATTTTCTTTATTCAACTTTTGTTTGGAGGATCTGTCCAATGGTGAGAGAGGTGAGTTGAAGTCTCCCATAATTATTGTGTTGTGGTCTATTTGATTCTTGAACTTGAGGAGAATTTGTTTTATAAAAGTTGCAGCACCATTATTTGCTGCGTAAATATTGATAATTGTTATGTCTTGTTGGTGAATGGTTCCTTTCAACAGTATATAATGTCCTTCCTTATCCCTTTTGATTAAATTAGTCTTGAAGTCGATTTTATTCCATATGAGGATGGCCACCCCTGCTTGCTTACAAGGACCGTGTGCATGGTATAAATTTTCCCAACCTTTCACCTTCAGCCTGTGTATGTCTTTTCCATTCAGATGTGTCTCCTGGAAGCAACATATTGTTGGATTTGTTTTTTTTAATCCACGTTACAAGTCTATGTCACTTTATTGGAGAGTTTAAGCCATTAAAGTTTAGAGTTAGTATTGATATATGGTTTGTATTGCCACCCGTCTTTGATTATTTATCTTTTTTTTTTTTATTTAGTTTGTTTATCCATGATTAACTTTTCCCCCGCCCTCTGTCATTAATGAGGCACTTCCCACTGATGGTTTTCTTTGTTGATATTCATTTTTTCCTCGTGTAGTGTTTTCCTTAAGATGCTTTGCAATGCTGGTTTTCTGGCTGCAAGTTCTTTTAGCTTTTGTTTATCACGAAATGTTTTTATTTCGTTGTCTTACCTGAAGCTTAATTTTGCTGAATACAGATTTCTTGGTTGGCATCCATTGTTTTTAAGTGTTTGAAATACGTTGTTCCAGGATCTTCTCACTTTCAGCGTCTGTGATGAAAAATCTGTAGTTAACATTTTTGGTTTACCCCTGATTGTAATCTGCCTCCTTTCTCTTGTAGCTTTTAATATTTTCTCTTTGTTCTGTATATTGGATATCTTCATAACAATGTGTCTTGGCATTGGTCTACTGTGATTTTGTGTGCTCGGTGTCCTGTAAGCATCTACAATTTTTTTTATCCCTTTCCATTTTTATTTCTGGAAAGTTTTCTGTAATTATTTCATACAGCAGGTTACTCATTCCCTTGGTTTGAATCTCTGTACCTTCCTCTATCCAGATGACTCATTAGTTTTTTTTTTTTTTCTTATGTTATCCCATATCTCTTGGATGTTTTTCTCATGACTTTTTACCAGCATTTCTTTGTTGGCTAGACTTTTTTCAAGATGATATATTTTGTCTTCATTATCTGACATTCTGTCTTCTACTTGCTCCACTCTGTTAGTGATACTCTCAATTGAGTTTTTAATTTGTTTTATCATTTCCTTCATTTCTAGAATTATTGTTTGATTTTTTTTATAATCTCTATCTCCTAATTAAGATGCTTAATTTCTTTTTATATCTGTTTATGTAATTCATTTTCAATGTGTTCTTTCACTGTTTGGTTTTGATGTCTCGTATCCTCTTTAAGGTTCCATTCCATCTGTCTAAGGTATTTCTTGAGTTCTTTATATGACCATTTTTCTGATGACTCTAGGTCCTTCTGAATATTTAGGCTGTCCATCATTGTTTGTACTCCTTTTCTTCCTTGCTTTTTTATGCTGCTCATGTTACTTCTTGTTTTGTTTGACTGCTGAGTTACTGCTTACTCTTATAAATTTATTTGATGCTTGGGAGGAAAGATATTAGAAGGGAAGGGAAGAAGTCACTAAAGAGAATGAGAGTAGACAGGTAGAATTCAAGGAAGGGAGAATAAGAAAATTGAAAAGAAATGAAAAGACAAAAGAAAAAAATAGAAAATAAAGAAAGAAAAAAAATTTAAATAATAATTATAATTAAAAAATGAAAATTAAAATTTAAAATAATATTAATAATAATAATGATAAAATAATAAATAAAAAAATAAAAACATTAAAAAAGTTAAAGAACAACAACAACAAAAATGAAAATGAAAGAAATATAAAAAATATAAATTAAAAAAATAATAATAATACATGCAGTCATAGAGTTCAATTAACTTCTCTTTCAGTATGTGGAGCTGTGTGCACTGGGCCAAGCTCCTCCTCTGAATAAGTGGGAACCAATCACTGTGCAGCAGCTCTTCCTCCCAAACTTGGCGGATCTCCAATCCTGAGTGCCTAGGGCCTTCTCTTGTGCTTCCTCAAGCCATGCCCTGATCACCTGTGACGCTCACCACAATAGTGGTTACAAGCCAGAACTCTACTCCTGGCAGCCCTGTTTTCATGAACGCCTGTGCACACTCTACCTGTTTGCCTCCCTCAGACCCTAAGTTTGTAGAGCTTGGGGCTGAGGACCCCCAGCGAATTTTCTTGCCCTCTGGGAGCCACACCACCGGTACGTGGTGTAAGAGACCTCAATTGTCAGCACTTGTGGGATCAGGAGCCCGGAATTCCACGCCGCTAGTCCCGAGCCAATCCAGATTCCCTAGGTCTGGCTATCGCGCTCACGGGAGAGCTGGAAGAGGCCCTTACGGCAGAGCTGGGAGGGGCCCTTAAGGTTTCCCCGCTGTGTTGAGAGAGATGGCTAGGGGATTACACACCTGTCACGCTGGTTTCAATGAAGTTATCTCCTCTGCCCGTGACATCATTTCTATGCTATGGTGGTATCCCATGCAAATGGTGACCGTTTGTTCCCTTTGCAAGGTAACCAACGCAACGGGTGGGTCCTGAGTGTCTCTCCCAAGCGCCGTTTCAATCCTGTGGCCACTGCCTTTGAAGGCTTGGTTGGCTTTTACCTCTGAAAGTTCAGAAGGGCCGAACAGTTATTTCAGAGGGATCTTAGTGCTGAGTCACGAGAACCAGGCAAACTGGAGGTTGAATGCAGCCGATCCAGGCTCGGTGTGTGTTCTGAGGGGCCCAGAATGTTCGCACCAGATCCACATTAGGTCAACATTGCCTAGTGATTCTGAGCAAACAGCATTTAGACAGTTTACGACTCCCGATGCCCGCGCAGCTGAAGAGGTCAGAGACTTGATTTTTCCATGCCTGCCTTCATGATGGATTTCCTGTATTGCTACTTTTTTATATCTGTGCATGTGAGTGTGTATGTATGAGAGTGTATATATATATATATACACTCTCCAGATTTTTTAAAATATGAAATATATGTGTCTTATTATACACTCCCTAAATTCATTCATATTCATATATGTGTATTTATAATCAACTTTCCACAAGATTATTCTCAGAAATAATCATACACCTGAAATACATATTTGTTTTCTAGTACTGAAAACTAAATTCAGTGAAAGGTGCAAACAAAACCTAATATTTCTACAGTTACTGAGCTAGTTTAACATCAATGCAAGTATATTCTTAGGGGACATGATGTGTATTTTGATTTTCATTTTTATTCAACACTTATACGTTACGATGTCTTCAGTTTATGCACATCATAGGATATATATTTCATTCAAAAGTTAGAAAATTTATAGGCATTTGTTTCACGATCAATCACTTTCTGATTCAGAACACATGATTCTTCTATGTTTCTTGACTGGTCTTTTCATGAGACTTCTTTCCAAACACATTATTTTCGTTTAACATCATCACTTATAAAGCAAAACTCAAACACCCTTCATGATAAACCATAATCCTAATATTACCATTAGATATATAACTGGTTGAAATGAATGATTATATATCAATATAAGATTTCTTATATATTTTCAGATTTCAATTCAATCCATTATTTAAAGTGGAACCAGATACATTATTTATTCATATTATCGTCTATTCATGCATTATCTCTATATTCATAGACACAGGGTACACCTCTTTGTACCCCTAATACTAATGTATATGTCTTCAAAATATTGCTCCCAGACATGGTGAAAGAAATACTCATGTTACCTGATCTACATATACATTTTACCACCGAAATATTCTGAACAAAAAAAAATGTAAAGGTCACACTTATGATTGTACCAAAGCCTAAAAGGAAAGTGAACATGGATAAGTAATAACATCCGTGTCCAGGTTGCCTAATGCTCTCAAATGTCAATCCCATTGGTGACAACATATTTGTTTTTTCCTATGATTATATATTCAAACTCAACCCTGTTAAAAATGTCTAATCCTATCACTCATTTATACTTTGCCTGATTTCGTTATGTCTCTATTGATACCTGCTTTTCTACATAATTTCCCCAGTTCATCATTGTGAAAGACTCTTCACATGTACTGACATTTACATTCACTCTCTAAACGAAACCCTATTGCTAAAGAAGCTTTTTATTCCAAATCATATTCTCACTCTTCTTCCTAAACCTACCGACTATCTTTCTAATCCTACCGACTATCCCTTTTTAACTGGATGTTCTCTTCTACATTCAATCATCCAAGGTACAAGGTCCTATGCCATTGTATATCGATTTAACTGAGACAATTGTACAGAACGTAATTCAACACTATGCATCCCAATCAAGGGCCCAATGCCCTTCTGGGCTTCAAATCTTTCTTAGATTTCCGTTTTCATACATATATTTCACTTATATATTCTTATAAATATCGCAGGTACCCAATCCCTTTATTCATCCTGCAGAATGATTCCTAACCCAAATCAAACATATAATGAACCCTAACCATACACTAACTTTACCGAAGAGCAGGGACAGAGTTGGTTTTAAAATACAGGAATGTAGGGTATCTTCACCTGCTGAGAACCTCAAATGTTCATGCAGAAATGATCCCTGGTGAAGATGAAGGCAGCTATGAAATACCTCAGAAAGCAAAAGTCATCTTCCATGGCAGTCATCCTGGTCGGGTTGAAGGGTTGTGTCTGAATCACTCTCTCTTCTTAATGTATACAAGATGGACCAAACCAGTTCTGTGTGGAGAGCTGTTCCGAGGTGCTTATGATTGATATAACATTCTAACTTGTGAAAGTGTTACAGGAAAACAGGGGCAGCCTCCACCTAATGGGACTTTTGGAAGCAACTGTTAGGGCAAAGTGGTTGCCAAGGCAGTGATGTAATTCAGATCCTGAAGGAAGTGACCTCACCTCACTTCCTTGGTGATGAAACTCTCTGAACTTGGGATCCAGGAAGCCAGGAACCCAGACACAGTCCCTGTCCCAGTCCCAGTGGTCTCATATGTTTGGATTTACCAAGGACAGAGTCAGTCTTTCTTTGAACCTACAGATGTGAGGATGGCCAAATGCCACGAAATCTTTGAAGAGGGGCTTTTCCTCAAAAAGCAGGTAGTGTCTCACCACTGGCTCTTGACAACTTCACAGAGTTGGCCAAGCAGACCAGAACTGAGACAGGAGAGGTCATTTTGGGGAAACATAGTATGGCCCACCAGTCAGAGGACACTCCGGAGAGTCACAGACCTACTTGGGGGAAGGAGGTGCCTTTGTGGGTGTGGGTGTGATTTTGTGGTTTTGTCTCAAGTTCTCAGAATAGGTGGGAAAGGCAGTTTGTTTGGTTTGGAGTGGACTACTTTTAGTAAGTCCTTTGACAAGGCGAGTGTCTGTGTATCCCACTGTGTTCATGATTGTAGACATTAGAAGAGAGAAGGCATCAATGGATGTTTCCTGTCTACTAGAAAGCTTGCCAGCATTCATTGTGCCCAATATATGAGTGGAATCAGGCTTGCCTTATGGATGGGCAACACCTACTAGCTTCATAATTTCCTGTATTCTCCTTCAATTCTGGCAACACTCCAGAATAGTATCATGGTTTTGTGTCCAAGATATGTACCACCTCCAATATCTGTGACATGGCCATGTACTAGATAGTTGAAGGGAATGGCTAGCATCTCAGAAATCTCAGATATCAGTTGACCAGGAAAGTCTCAGTGGAGAAACCCTGCTTTGGTCCTTTTGCTTACCTATTGTTCTGTTGCCCTGAATGTCAGGAAGAACTTTGCCTCAAGCCACCACTTTGTGAAGCCTGAAGAAAACAGTTTTCAAATGCAAATGAATGGGCATCACGTGTGGATCCATGCTTAATTGCTTTGAAAAGGGATATGTCTGAATCAGTCTCTTGGCCCTGTGTGAGGCTGAGGCTTAGATTCTCAGCACCTGATGGATCTAAAGATACATCCCATGCATGCATCGAAAACCAAAATGGCAAAAAGATCAGATATTGTTGATTAACTCTCTTGCCTTCCTCTGGTAGGTTCCTGACATCCATCAAGTGAGAACAGGGATCCTTTGGGTCAAATGAGTTCTTCAAAACCCAGCACAGGCTAGCCCATAGGTGCTTGTTTTTCTCATGACTCCAATTCACTTAAAGAATCTAAACCTCAAAGTCAGTAGGCCTCAAGTTGGAGAAGCTAAGCAGTATTAAAGGAAGGCCTATTTGATCACTCCTGGTTTACAGGAAGGGTGTCCATGCCACCCTGACTTTAGCAAATGAGGTGCAGGAAGCTTATTTTGGACACTGACGTGGGCTGCTCCCCTCATGGAAACCTCCAGCCACAGGTTATGATGAGTGTATATATGGAAGAAGATTTGGGCCATGTGGGAGTGTTTGGGATTTAATTGTGGACATTTGAATGGTGGTTTGAAGAGATGACTGGGTCCACGTGGGCTTGCACCCTGGTGTGATTCCCCTTAGAGACTGAGTTGTGGTACTGATCTCAGAGAAGTATTGCCATAAATTGTGTTGGGATTTTAGATGGCCATGCATGAGAGTTGCCCTTGGAAAGACATCTAGGCCCAAGTTGACTTTCCACAGATCACAGGGAATCTCAGCCAGGATATCACATGATTTTATTCTTAAAGACTTGGCAGCCATTTTTGAGAGTCAAAACACACATGGACCTCACATTGTAGACCTCAATGGGCCTGGCTTAATCTGACATTTTGGCCACTCTTTGGGAAGCCTTGCCTGTGAGAATTCTCCAGAGTTTTCATTGAAATGAACTTACTCACCATTTAATGGTTCCTGAATAAATTGAAACCCACAGTGCCTCCAACTTCTTCCTTGAAAATTGGCTAGATAAATACCATAAAAATTTTTGAAATTCCCATGACTGGGTGGCACTGGAGAACATTTGGATGTCCTGTTGCTGATCATGAGTATGTAAGACAGTGCCTTGATTGACTTGGTTTTATGAAAATGGTGTAGAACAGAGATGCCAGTGAGTTGGATCCTGTTGAGTAGTTGTCCTAGAGCAGTGGTTGGCAGGTGTGTGATAAAACATCTGTGTTGGGCCATGTGGATCTGCCATTGTCTTGCAAATGGATTGTGACTGACATTTTGAAGCCAGTAGACTCTTATATGTAAAAGCATATTGTTATATGGAGAGGTTTCAGGGCAATGTTCAGAATCAGGTTGCTATGGTCAATGGGGCAAGCAATGTGGGATAGAAGCCTGGTTGGTGCATTCTCCTGCAGAACCCGACCCACCACAATTGACAGAACTCACTTCAGCACTGTGTCCCTGTTGAACTCCTTGTATTTCATGAAGCAAATTCCAAACTCCCAGTGCAGCAGCAAGAAACACCACGAATAGTGGAGGATGATCAAATGGATTTACAGTCCACACGGGGAGACACTTAGACCCCAGTGGCCACAAGTTACATACAAATAGAAAATTCAGCACTGATGCCTCATGTTCATTGGAAAATAAGAAACAATGTCATTCATGTCACATAGATGAAGACCCAGCTTTGATGGTCTCACTCCAAATGAAGCTAATGCTCCTGACAACAGCATATATTTCATTGCCCAACCTTAGAGGCAGTTTCTCCAGATGTCAGGCTGGCAGAACTTCATGTTTGTGGAGTGTTTACCCTGTCCCTTACTTTTGGAAACTCCTCTACCACCTCCAAATTGTGAACTCCTGAGCATTTTCCATTCCACATATGTATTCACAGATTTTCTAACTCCTCTCCTCTAATTGTGTCTTATGTGGGGCGAAGGTAATGTCAAGGCATTGTTATGAATGAGAGTGGGAAGTTTTTTGTGTAGCACATATTTGCATATACATTGGATACATTTTCAAATTTTCCTATCGAAATACTGAATCCCTGACACTAACACATACCCTAATAGACTTTGACTTCTAATCCTAATATTATGGAGAAAAATAACCCAAACAGAATAGAAATACAAGAGGTTCACAGGAGGCATGGTGTATAGTTGGACTTGCCTTTCGTATGATAAATGGTAGGTGTTATAAATCTAGCGAATTTTAATTGAAATAGTCCTCCATGTGTTTTAAAAGTTAACAAATATGTGAATAACTGTCTCCCTTTCTCTGTAGCCTATTCATCACATGTATTTTTATATGCACATATCGAATTCTACCTGGTATAACTCGTACATTTTGTGAGGTGGCTGGCTTGGCAGATACAAATTGTGAGAAGAGATCACTCCTACTAAATGCTGTTGGAACCGAAAATTCAAGATACGGGTGAGCTTCTTAGTTGAACGACATAAATCCATGTTCATTAAAATGAATATTTTTGGATCTGTGGATGATATATATTTCATGGTGAATTTCGATTGGCATACATAATGCTACTTTTTTAATGTCTCTGTGTGTATGTATATATATACATATATATATATATTTTTTTTTTCTCTGCAGATTTTTCAAAATATGAAGTATATTTTTCTTATTATACACTCCCTAAATTCATTCATATTCATGTATGTGGATTTATAATCAACTTTTCAAAAGATTTTTCTCAGAAATATTCATCCACCTGAAATACTTATTTGTTTCCTAGTACTGAAAACTAACTTCAGGGGATCATATGATGGCTGCGAAGGGAGTGCATCATCCCCATATACCGCATCACTGTGCGGGAGAATGACGAGTTAGAATGGCTAAAACCTATCTTGTTAGGAATTTCCAGCAAAATTGTGGTTCTCCAAAACCTAGTGTACTAATTTCCATCTCACGAGGATCAGCTACGGGAACTCAAACGAGAGTGATTTGTCCTCACAGAAGGTCATGTGGCTTATTCAGGAAATCGCTCCGTGGCTAGAGTCTGTGGTGCGTGCTGGGAAACGACGAGATAGCAACGCAAATATACAGTGGTGCAGATACTGTGGGCTCCTGCCAGGTATGCAATCACTGTGCTCAGTGCTGAATTCTGGGTTTGAGACGGGGAAGCATGCAGTCCAACTCGTTTCTCCGCACCAGTCAGACCACAGAGGAACCCAGCGGCCACCATCTTGGAGAGGTGACGTCACCATCCCTGTTTTCGACTGATCGCAGCTTATTCAGCTATAGAACCGGTAATTTCAGGATGCCATTCACCTTTGTCTTGCAGACAAATTACTCAGGCTCAGTGCTAGAGAACCCGCAGAAACTGCGTCTTGGAGCCTGCTTCTATTAGAACATACACCAAGCCCAGAGCGGCCGAATTCCGCCTCCCGGAACTGATCTGGCCCTGGGCTAAAGAACCTGCGGAAACTGCTTCTCGGTCCGGGTCTTGCTGAATACTGTGGAGGTAAATATCAACCGAGCCTTCATAGGGAGTGCAACAGGATTGAGACGGGGCTTGTGAGTGCCGGTCAGAACTCACCCATTGCTTTAGTCACCCAGCAAAGGGAACAAAATGCTGCCTTTTGCATGGGATACCAACATGGCAGAGATCTGATGTCATCAGAAAGCAGCAGAGGAGATAACTTCATTGATACCATCGGTGACAGAAACAGTTGGTCTCCTGGTAAAGAAAGTGAGTCACAAACACCCGGGTCTCTCTCACTTTGTCATCAAGCCAGAGGGGCAGAGCAGAGCCGCCGCCCACGCCCGGAACAGGCCCAGCGACACACCTGCATGGTAGTCACGTCACCCCAATTGGAATAGAGGCAGAGCAGAGCCGCCGCCCTTGCCCAGAACAGGCCCAGTGACCCGCAGGCATGGTAGTCAAATCACCCGAATTGGAATAGTTGCAGAGCAGAGCCTTCTCCCTCACCTAGTACAATCCCAGTGGCCCACCGGCATGGTAGTCAGGTCACCCCAATATTAGTAGGGACAGAGCAGAGCCTTCGCCCGCACCCAGAACAGGCCCAACAACCTGCCGGCATGGTAGTCACGACCCCCCAAATGGAGTAGTGGCAGAGCAGAGCCATCACCCGCACCCGCAAGGTAGGCACACCTGCACCTGACTGGCAGAAGAGGCCCATCGCCCTGCCGGAGCGGCAGACACTTCACCCCATTTGGAATAGGAGCAGAGCAGATCCGTTGCCCGTGCCCGCAAGGTAGGCAGACCTGCGACAAACTGGCGGAACAGGCCCAGCAACACACCTGCATGGTAGTCACGTCACCCCAATTGGAGTAGGGGCAGAGCAGAGCCGCCGCCAACACCTACAAGGTAGGCAGACCTGCGACTGATCGGCAGAACACCCCAGGGGTCCACGGGCCTGGTAGACACGTGACACCAATTGGAGGAGGGGCAGAGCAGAGCCGCCTCCCGCGCCTGCATGGTAGGCAGACCTGCAACCGATCAGGAAAACAAGCCCAGTGGCCCGTCAGCAAGGTAGTTAGATCACCCTAATTGGAGGAGCAGCACAGCCCCCCTGCGCCCATGCAAGGGAGACTTTGCAACTATACAAGAGCAATATAAATATATAGGAGGAAAATTTCAAAATCACAACAGTTTCACCAAGCAGAAAGAAAAGCGAGCAGTATGATAAGACAAGGAAAAAAGGACCACAAGCAATGCAGGTCAGCACAACTTTAGAAGAGGTAATAGCTGCAGTAAATGGAATGTCAGATAAAGAACTCAGGATATACATGCTTCAGATGATCTGGAGTCTCAAGGAAGACATTAGACAGCAAAATCAGACAATGAAAAATCACTTCGACAATGAATTACATAAACAAATCCAAGAAGCAAAAGATCAGCTATACAGGGAGATAGAGGTTGTAAAAAATAACAAACAGAAATCCTAGAAATGCAGAAAGCAATAAACCAACTTAAAAACTCAATTGAGAATACTACCAGCAGAGTAGAACACTTAGAAGATAGAACATCAGACAATGAAGACAAAGTATTCCAACTTGAAAAGAACAAAGACAGCTCAGCAAGACTGTTAAGAAACCATCAACAGAATATCCAAGAAATACGGGATAACATAAAGAGACCAAACTTAAGAGTCATTGGAATACAGGAAGGTATAGAGGTCCAAACCAAAGCAATGAGCAATGTATTCAATGAAATAATACAAGAAAACTTCCCAGACTTGAAGAATCAGACTGACTCCCAAGTCCTAGAAGCCTACAGGACGCCGAATGTGCAAAATCATAAGAGATCCACACCTAGACACATTATAATGAAGATGCCCAACGTACACAATAAGGAGAGAATTTTAAATGCTACAAGAGAAAAAAAAAGCAGATTACATTTAGGGGTAAACCAATCAGGATAACAGCTGATCTTTCAACACAGACTCTGAAAGCTAGAAGATCCTGGATTAACATTTTTCAAACACTGAAAGAAAATGGATTCCAACCAAGAATTGTGTATCCAGTGAAATTAAGCATCAGGATGGAAGATAAAATCATAACCTTCTATGTTAAAAAAAAAGTTAAAATAAATTGTAGCTAGAAAACCATCTCTTCAAAACATCATTGGCAAAATATTACAGGAAGAGGAAATGGAAAATAACAATAAAAACCAACAGTGGGAGGTAGTACAGTAAAAGGGGGAAATAATCAATGTAGAAAACAATCCATGTTTAATAACATAAATAAACAAATAGGGCTGGAAGAACAACCATTATCTCAATAATAACCGTAAATGTTAATGGCTTAAACTCACCAATTAAGAGACACAGGCTAGTAGAATGGATCACAACACAAGACCCAATAATATGCTGCCTACAGGAGACGCATTTGATAGGAAAAGACATACATAGACTGAAGGTGAAAGGTTGGGAAAAATCATATCACTTATATGGACTTCGGAAACAAGCAGGAGTGTCCATACTCATATCAAATAAAATAGATTTCAAGCCAAAGTTAATCAAAAGGGATAAAGAGGGACACTACATACTGCTCAAGAGAACCATACATCAACAAGACATAACCATTATAAATATATATATGCCCCAAACAATGGTGCAGCTATGTCCATCAAACAAACTTTTCTCAAGATCAAGAGTCTAATAGACCACCATACAATAATCATGGGAGACTTCAACACACCTCTCTCACCACTGGACAGGTCTTCCAAACAAAAGTTGAAATAGAAAACTATAGAACTCAATAACACAATTAATAACCTAGACTTAATTGACATATATCGAATATACTCCTCAACATCACGCAGTTACATTTTTCCTCAGCAGCACATGGATCCTTCTCAAAAATAGATCATATATTATGTCACAGGGCAATTCTTAGACAATATAAAGAAGTAGAGATAATACCATGCATCTTATCTGATCATAATCTAATATAAACTAAAAATCAATGATAAACGAAGGAAGGAAAAATCATGCATCACTTGGAGAATGAACAATAGGTTACTGAATGATCAATGGGTTATAGAAGACATCAAGGAGGAAATTAAAAAATTCTTAGAGATAAATGAAAACACAGGCACAACATATCAGAATCTATGGGACACACTGAAATCCGTTCTAAGAGGAAAATTCATTGCTTAGATTTCATTCCTTAAAAAAAGAAAAAACAAAACAAAACAAATAAATGATGTCATACTTCATCTCAGAATCCTAGAAAAAGAAGAGGAAAACAACAGCAAAATAAGTAGAAGGTAAGATTTAATTAAAATCAAAGCTGAAATTAATGAAATCGAAACAAAAGAAACAATTGAAAAAAATTGAGAAAACTAAAAGTTGGTTCTTTGAAAAAATAAATAAAATCGACAGACCCTTAGCCATGCTAATGAAGAGAAGAAGAGAGAAAACTCAAATTACTAGCATACGGGATGAAAAGGGCAACATCACATGTTAAGGTATATAAACAAGTCAGGATGGCACCTGGTATTTTGCCAGAGAAATGTTAGGGTCTGTAAACAAGTCTGGATGGCGCCTGGAAAAATGCCATAGAGAGTGGTTTGTGAAGTAACAAAAGCAAGCCATTAAGTGTGGAGATTCCTTATTGGTTCACTGCTGGATCTATTTTATGCTAATTAGATAAGCTATATAAAATGTATAAATGTCGCTCAGATGCTACAATAAACGGCTTCCATTCCTGCTGTATCAATCTACACAAGTTATTTGTCACCCCCTGGCAATCACAGCAGATATTTCTGAAATACAGAAGATAATCAGAAATTAATTTGATTCGTTATACTCCAATATAATAGAAGATAGTGAAAGCATCGAAAAATTTCTTAAGTCATATGATCTGTCCAGATTGAGTCAGGAGGATATAGACAACCTAAACAGACCAGTATCAATTGAGGAAATAGAAGAAACCATCCAAAGATTACCAACTAAGGAAAGACCAGGACAGTATGGGTATACAGCAGAGTTTTACAAACCCTTTAAATATGAACTAATACCAATACTTTTCAAGCTATTTCAGGAAATTGAAAAAGAGGGAGATCTTCCAAATTCATTCTACCAGGCCAATATCACCCTGATTTCTACACCAGACATAAACACTTCAAACAAAGAAAACTACAGACCAATATCCCTAAGGAATCTAAATGCAAAAATCCCTAATTAAATTCTGGTGAATCAGATACAAAAACATATTAAAAAAATTGTGCACCATGATCAAGTAGGATTCATCCATGGAATGCAAGGCTTGTTCAATATACGAAAATCAATAAATGTTATTCACCACATCAATAGACTTAAAAATAAGAACCATATGATCATCTCGATAGATGCACAAAAAGCATTCGACAAAGTACAGCATCCCTTTATCTTCAAAACTCTAGAAAAACTAGGAATAACAGGATCATACCTCAATATTGTAAAAGCAATCTATGCTAATCCTCAAGCTAGCATCATTCTGAATCTAGAAAAATTGAAGGCATTCCCTCTAAAATCTGGAACAAGAATGGGATGCCCTCTCTCACTACTTCTGTTCAATACAGTTCTCGAAACACTGGCCAGAGCAATTAGACAGACGGAAGAAATTAAAGGCATAAAAATAGGAAAAGAACAACTTAAATTATTACTATTGCAGATGACATGATTCTATACCTAGCAGACCCAAAAGGGTCTACAAAGAAACTAATAGAGCTAATAAATGAATGCAGCAAAGTGGCAGGATATAAAATCAACACGCATAAATCAAAGGCATTCCTCTATATCAGGGACAAATCCTCTGAAATGGAAATGAGAACAACCACTCCATTCACAATATCCTAAAAAAAAAAAAAGATGGGAATCAACCTAACAAAAGAGGGGAAAGTCTCATACAATGAAAACTACACAACCCTAAAGAGAGAAATATAAGAAGATCTTAGAAGATGTAAAAATATACCCTGTTCATGGAAAGCCAGAACTAACATCATCAAAATGGTGATATTACCAAAATTTCTCTATAGGTTTAATGCAATGCCAATCAAATCCCAAAGGCATTTCTTGTAGAAATAAAGAAAGCAATCATGAAATACATATGGAAAAATAAAAGTTCCAGAATAGCAAAAACAATGCTAGGCAGGAAGTGTGAATCAGGCGGTAGAGCGATACCAGACTTCACACTATACTACAGAGCAATAGTAACAAAAATAGCATGGTACTGGTACCAAAACAGGCTTGTGGACCAATGGTACTGAATAGAGGACACAGAAACCAATCCACAAAACTACAACTATCTTATATTTGATAAAGGGGCTAAAAGCATGCAATGGAGGAAGGATAGCATCTTCAACAAATGGTGTTGGGAAAACTGGAAATCCATATGTAACAAATTGAAACTGAATCCCTTTCTCTTGCCATGCACAAAAGTTAACTCAAAATGGATCAAGGAGCTTGATATCAAATCAGAGACACAGTGTCTGATAGAAGAAAAATTTGCTTACGATGTACATACTGTGGGTTCGGGCTCCAAATTCCACAATAGGACACCCATAGCACAAGAGTTAATAACTAGAATCAACAAATGGGACTTACTCAAACTAAAAAGTTTTTTCTCAGCAAAAGAAACAATAAGAGAGGTAAATAGGGAGCCTACATCCTGGGAAGAAATCTTTACTCCTCACACTTCAGATAGAGCCCTAATATCCAGAGTATACAAAAAACTCAAAAAATTAGACAATAAGATAACAAAGAACCCAATCAACAAATGGGCTGAGGACCTCAACAGACACTTATCAGATGAGGACTTACAATCAATCAACAAGTACATGAAAAAATGCTCACCATCTCCAGCAGTCAGAGAAATGCAAATCGAAACCACCCTAAGATACCATCTCACTCCAGTAAGATTGGCAGCCATTATGAAGTCAAACAACAAGTTCTGGCAATGATGTGGGGAAACAGGTACACTTCTACATTGCTGGTGGGACTGCAAATTGGTGCAGCCAATTTGGAAAGCAGTATGAAAATTTCTTGGAAAGCTGGGAATGGAACCACCATTTGACCCAGCTATTCCCCTACTCAGTCTATTCACTAAAGACCTAAAAACAGCATGCTACAGGGACACTGCTACATCGATGTTCATAGCAGAACAATTCACAACAGCAAGACTGTGAAACCAACTTAGATAACCTTCAATGAAAGAATGGATAAAATACTGTGGCATTTATACACAATGGAGTATTACTCTGCATTGAAAAATAAAAAAAATCATAGAATTTGGAGGGAAATGGATGGCATCAGAGCAGATTATGCTAAGTGAAGCTAACCAATCCTTAAAAAACAAATGCCAAATGTCATCTTTGATATAAGGAGAGTAACTAAGAACAGAGGAGAGACGAAGAGCATGACAAGATGATTAACATTAAAGCGGGATGAGAGGTGGAAAGGAAAGGGAGAGAGAAGGAAAATTGCATGGAATTGGAAGGAGACCCTCAGGGTTATACAAAATTACATACAAGAGAAAGTGAGGGGAAAGAGAAAAATAATACAAGGGGGACAAATTTATTACAGTAGAGGGGGTAGAGAGAGAAGAGGGGAGGGGCGGGGAGGGGAGGGGGGATAGTAGAGGATAGGAAAGGCAGCAGAATTCAATAGACACTAGTATGGCAATATGTGAATCAATAGATGTGTAACTGATGTGATTCTGTAATCTGTACACGGGGTAAAAATGGGAGTTTATAGCGCACTTGAATCAAAGTGTGAAATATGTTATAACAACAACTATGTAATGTTTTGAACAACCATAAATAAAAATGAAATAAAACTAACTACGGTGAATAATGCATGCAATCCTAATATTTCTACAGTAACTGACCCAGTTTAACATCAATGCAAGTAGATTCCTATGGGACATGATGTGTACTTTGACCTTCATTTTTATTCAACACTGGTACATTACTATTTCATCAGTTTATGCACATCACAGGATATATATTTCATCCACAATTTAGGAAAGTTATAGGCATTTGTTTCACTTTCAATCAATTCCAGCTTCAGAACACATGGATTCCTCCATATTTCTTGACTGGTCTTTTCATGAGACTTCATTCCAAACACATTATTTTCGATTTCCATAAACACTTTTGAAACAAAACTCACACACACTTCATGATAAACAATAACCCTAAGATTACCATTATATATGTAACTGGTTGGAGTGAATGATTGTATGTCAATATATGATTTCCTATATATTTTAAGATATCAATTCAATCCATTATTTAAAGAGAAAAAAGTTATATTATTTATTCACACTATGGTCTATTCATGCATTATCTCTATATTCATTGACACAGGGTACACCACTTGGTACCCACAATACTAATTTATGTGTCCTCAAATATTGCTCCCAGAAATGGTGGAAGAAATACACACATCATATGATCTACATATATATTTGATCACAATAATTTTCTGGGCACAAAATGCAAAGGTCACACTTATGATTGTACCAAATCCTAAATTGAAAGTGAACATGGCTTACTAAAAACATCCATGTCCAGGTTGCCTAATGCTTTCAAATGTCATTCCTATTGGTGACTACATATTTGTTTCTTCCTAAGATTATGTATTCAATCTCAACCCTGTTGAAAATGTCTAATCCTATCACTCACTATATAATTGCCTCATTTCGTAATGTCTCTATTGATATTTTCCTTCCTACATATTTTCCCCAGTTAATCATTGTGACTGACTCTTCACATGTGCTGACATTTATATTCACTCTATAACTGAAACCCTAATGCTACAGAACTTTTTGTCCAATTTTTATACTCACTCATTTTTTATAAACCTACCGACTATCTTCCTAATCCCACCGACTATCTCAATTTGAGTGGATGTTCTCTTCTAAAATCAAACATCCAAGGTATAAGGTCCTATGCCATTGATTGTCAATTTATCTGAGACATCTGTGTAGAACGTAATTAAAAGCTAAGTATCCCAATCAAGGGCCTAATGCCCTTCTGGGCTTCAAATCTTACCAACATTTCTGTTTTCATACTTATATTTCACCTCTATAATCTTATAAATATCACAGGTTCCCAATACTATTAATCATCCTGCAGAAGGATTCGTAATCCAAATCAAACATGTTAATAACCCTAACCATACACTCTTCCCTCAACCTAACTTTACAGAAGAGCAGGGACAGAGTTCGTCTTACAATACAGGAATGTAGGGGATCTGCCTCCTGCTGAGAACCTCAAAGGTCCATGCAGGTTTGATCCCTGGAGAAGATTAGGCAGCTATGAAGGACCTGAGAGAGAAAAAGTTATCTTCCATCTCAAACAACCTTTCCAAGATGAAGGGTTTTGTCTGAATAAGCCTCTCTCTTCTTAATGTAGGGAAGATGGACCATACAAGGCATGTGTGGAGAGCTGTTCCTGGGTGCCTATGGTTGATATACCATTCTAACTTTTGAAAGTGTCACAGGAAGTAAGGGCTGCCTCCATCTCATAGTACTATTGGAAGCAACTGTTAGGACAAAGTGGTTGCCAAGGCAGTGACCTCATTAAATTCCTGAAGAGATTAATCTCACCTCACTTCCTTGGTGATGAAACTCTCTGAACTTGGGATCCGGGAAGCCAGGCACGCAGAGCCAGTCCCATTCCCAGTCCCAGTGGTCTCATTTGTTTGGATTTAACAAGGACAGAGTCAGTCTTTCTGAGTACCTACTGATGTGAGGATGGACAAATGTCAGGAAAGCTCTGAAGAGAGGCCTTTCCTGAGAAAGCAGGTAGTGGCTCACAGCTGGCTAGTGACAACTTCACAGATTGGGCCAATGAGACCATATCTGACACAGGACAGGCGATTTCATCAGAACATAGTATGGCCCACCAGTCAGAGGACACTCCTGATAGTCACAGACCTACTTGGGGGAAGGAGCTGCCTTTGTGTGTGTGGGTGTAGGTTTGAGGTTTTGTCTCAGGTTCTGAGAATAGGTAGGAAAGGCAGTTTATTTGTTTTGGAGTGAACTGTTTCTGGTAAGTCGTTTGACAAGGCCAGTGTCTCTATGTCTGTGTATCCCACTGTGTCCGGGGTTTTAGACATTAGAAAAGAGAATGAATCATTGTATGTGTCCTGACTAGTAGAAAGCTTCCCAAGATTCATCTTGCCCAATTTATGAATGGACTGTGGCTTGACTTATGCGTGGGCAACTCCTACAATCTTGCTAAGTTCCTGTTTTCTTCCTGAATCCTGGCCAATTTCCCAGAATAGGCTCATTTTTTTGTGTCCAAAATATGTACCACCTCCAAGCTCTGAGACTTGGCCATGTACTGGATAGCTGAAGGGAATGGGAGCATCTCAGAAAACTCAGATATGAGTGTGACCAGAAAATTCTAATGGAGAAACCCTGCTTTGGGCCTTTTGCTTACCAATTGTTCTGTTGCCCTGAATGTCCGGAACATCTTTGCCTCAGGCCACACCTTTGTAGAGCCAAAAGAAATAGTTTTCAAACAGAAATGAAACGGCATCACCTCTGGCTCTTTGCTTAATTGCTTTGGAAAAGGATGTGTCTGAATCAGCTTTTTGGCCCTGTGTGAGGCTGCGGCTTAGATTTTTATCACCTGATGGATCTAAAGAAAGATCCCATGTGTGCATCCAAAACCAAAATGGACAAAAGAGCATTCATTTTGGATGAAGTCTCTCACATTCCTCTGTAAGGTTCCTGACCTTCATCAAGTGAGAATAGTGATCATTTGGTTCAAATGTGTTCCTCAAAACCCTGCAGAGGATAGCCCATAAGTGCTTGATTTTTCTCATGACTCCAAATCACATAAAGACTCTAAGCCCCACAGTCAGTAGGCTTCAAATTGGAGAAGCAGTGCCATCTTAATGGCCGGCCAATTTGATCACTCCTGGTTCACTGGAAGGATGTCCAGGCCACCCTGATTTTAGGCAAATGAGGGGCAAGGGTGGTTATTTTGGACACTGTCTTGGGCCGCACCCCTCATGGAAACCTCCAGCCAGAGGTTATGATGAGTGTGTATTTAGAAAAGATGAGTGACATGTGGGAGTGTTTTGGATTTAATTGTGGATATTTGTGTGGCAGTTGGAAGACATAACTGGGTCTACCTGGGCTTGATCTTTGGTGTGATTCCCCTTAGAGACTGAGTTCAGAATCTGACCTCAGAAAAGTATTGCCATGTATTGTGTTGGGATTAAAGAGGCCATGTATGAGAGTCACCCTTGGAAACTGAGAACTAGCGCCAGAGTGGCTTTGCACAGAGAACTGGGAATCTCAGCCAAGGTATCACATGATTTCATTCGAAAGACTTGGCAGCCATATTTGAGAGTCAATACACACATGGACCTCACATTGTAGACCTCAATGGGCCTGGCTAAATGTGACCTTTTGTCCACTCTTTGAGAAGCCTTGCCTGTGAGGGTTCTCCAGAGCTTTCATTGAAATAATCTTCCTCTCCATTTAATGGTTCCTGAATAAATTGAAACCCACAGTGCCTCCAACTTCATCCTTGAAAAATTTCTAGATAAATACCGTGAATTTTTTGAAATTCCCACGACTAGGTTGCACTAGAGAGCCTTTGGATGTCCTGCTGCTGATCATGGATGTACCTGACAGTGCCTTGCTTGACTGGGTTTTATGAAAATGGTGTAAAACAGAGGTCCCAGTAAGTTGCAGCCTCCTGAGAAGTGGGCCTAGAGTTGTGGTGGGCAGGAGTGTGATAAAACTTCTGTGTTGGAGCAATTTGGATCTTCCATTGGCTTACAAATGGCTTGTGGCTTACATGGTGCAGCCAGCAGACCCTTATAAGTAAAGGCATCTTGTTATATGGAGAGGATTCAGGGCAATGTTCAGAATCAGGTTGCTATGGACAAGGATGCAATGGGGCAAGCTTTGAGGGATAGAAGATTGGTTGGTGCATTTTTCTGCTGTCCCTGACCCACCACACGTGATAGAACTCCCTCCTGCACTGTGTCCCAGTTGAACTCCTTCTATTTTATGAAGCAAATACCAAACTACCAGTGCAGCAGGAAAAACCCCACAAAAAGTGTAGGAGGGCCAAATGGCTTCACAGTTCAACGGGGAGACACTTAGACCCCAGAGGCCACAGTTTACTTAAAAAGAAAAATATCAGCACTGCTGCCTCATGTTCATTGAAATATCAGAAACAATGTCTTCCAGGTCTCATAGATGCAGACCCAGCTTTGATGGTCTCACTACAAAGAAAGCCAAATCTCCTGAAAACAACATATATTTCAAGTGCCCTATCTCAGAGGCAGTTTCTCAAAAAGCTTTTAGGCCAGCAGAGCTCCATGTTTGTGGAGTGTTTACCCTATCCCTTGCTTTTGGAAACTCCTCTACAACCTCCAAGGTTGTGAACTCCTGAGCATTTTCCATTCCAGATATGTGTTCACTGATTTTCTAACTCTTCTCCTCTAATTTTGTCTTACTTGGGGTGAAGGTAATGTCAAGGCATTGTTCTGGATGAGAGTGGGAGGATATTTGTGCAGCATATATATGCATACAAATTGGATTCATTTTCCAATTTTCATTTTGAAATATTGAATCCCTGACACTAACCCATACCTACTAGACTCAGACAACTCATCCTAATATGATAGAGAAAAATAAGCCAAACCTATAGAAATACAAGCAGTTCATTGGAGGCATGTTGTATAGTTGGACTTGAGTTTTGCATTATATAAGGTAAAAGTTATAAATCTAGTCAATTTTTAATCGAAGAAGTTCTCCCTGAGTTTTTAAACTTAAAAAATACGAGAATTCTTGTTTCCCTTTCTCTTTAGCCTATTCACACTTGTATATTTATATGCACATATAGAATCCTACCAGGTATCACACGTACATTTTTGAGGTGGCTGATTGGCATATACAAACTGTGAGAAGAGTTCACTCCTCCTAAACGCTGTTGGAACTGAAAATTCAACCTATAGGGGAGCTTCCTAGTAGAAGAACATTATGCATAAATTCATGTTCAGTAAAATAAATATTTTTGCATCTGTGGATGATATATATTTACTGATGAATTTCGATTCGCATATATATTGCTACTATTAAATGTATGTGAGTGTTTTTTTTTTGTGTGTGTGTGTATAATATATCTGTACACTCTGCAGATATTTCAAAATATAAAATATATGTGTCTAATGTAAACCCTCTAAATTCATTCATGTTCATGTATGTGGATTTATAATCAACTTTTCACAAGATTATAATCAGAAATATTCATCCACCTGAAATACATAATTGTTTCCTAGTACTGAAAACTAACTTCAGTGAATGGGGCATACAAATCCTCATTATTCTACAGAAACGCACCCAGTCTAACATCAATGCAAGTAGACTCCTATGGGACATGATATGTAATTTGACGTTCATATGTATTCAACAATGGTACATTATTATTTCTTCAGTTTTTGCACATTTTAAGTTATACACTTCATCCACAAGTTCACAAATTTATAGGCATTTGTTTCAACTTTAATCACTTCTTGCTTCAGAACACAAGTATTGTCAGGGTTTCTTGACAGGTCTTTTCATGAGACTTCTTTCCAAACACATTATTTTAGATTTCCATAATCAGTTTTGAAGCAAAACTCACACACTCTTCATGATAAACCAAAACACTAATATTTCCATGAGATATATAACTGGTTGGAATGAATGATTGTGTATCAATATATGATTTCCTTTAATTTTTCAGATATCAATTCAATTCATTATTTAAAGTTCAAAAAAGTTGTATTATTAAGTCACAGTATGTTCTATTCATGCTTTATCTCTATGTTCATAGACACAGGGTACACCTCTTTGTACCCCCAATTCTAATTTTAAATATTCAATATATTGCTCCCAGAAATGGTGAAAGAAATACTCATGTCACCTCATTATCACAGTAATATTCTGGACAAAAAATGGAAAGGTCACTCTTATGATTGTACCAAAGCCTAAATAGAAAGTGAACATAGATTACTAAAAACATCCATGTCCAGGTTGCCTAATGCTATCAATTGTCAATCCTGTTGGTGACTACATATTTGTTTCCATCTAATTTATATATTCAAACTCAACCCTGTTGAAAATGACTAATTCTATCACTCACTTTATACTTTGCCTGATTTTGTAATGATTCTATTGATATCTGCTTTTCTACATATTTTCCCCAGTTCACCATAGTGACTGACTCTTCATATGTACTGACATCTACATTCACTCCATAACCGAAACCCTACTGGTAAAGAACATTTGGTCCAAATCCTATACTCACTCTTCTTCCTAAAGCTATCGACTATCTTCCTAATCCTAACGATTATCACTTTTTGCCTGGATGTTCTCTTCTAAATTCAATCATCATAGGTACAAGGTCCTACTCCCTTGTATATCGAATTATCTGAGACACCTTTGCAGAACATAATTCAAAGCTAAGTATCCCAATCAAGGGGAAAACCCTTCTGGGCTTCAAATCATACCTAGATTTTTGTTTTCATACTTTTATTTCACATCTATATTCTTGTAAATATCACAGGTTCCCAATACCATTATTCATCACACAGAATGATTCATAACCCAAATCAAACCTGTTATTAACCCTAAGCGCACACTGTTCCCTCAATCTCATTTTACAGAAAAGCAGGGACAGAGTGGTTCTTACAATACAGGAAATTATGGGATCTTCCACCTGCTGAGAACCTCAAAGGTCCATGCAGAAATGATACCTGCAGAATTTGTAGGCAGGTATGAAGGACCTGAGTGAGCAAAAGTCATCTTCCATGGCAAATAACCTGGTCAGGATGAAGGGATGTGTCTGAATCAGCCTCTCTCTTTTTATTGTAGAGAAGATGGACCAAACCAGGCCTGTGTGGAGAGCTGTTCCTGGGTGCCTATGGTTGATATACCATTCTACCTTTTGAAAGTGTCACAGAAAGTAGGGGAAGCCTCCATCTCATGGGACCCTTGGAAGCAACAGTTAGGACAAAGTGGTTGCCAAGGCAGTGACCTCATTCAGTTCCAAAGAATGTGACATACCTCATTTCCTTGGTGATGGAACTCTCTGAAATTTGTATCCAAGCATTGGATTCCAAATGGCTTGTAACTGACATGGTGCTGCCAGCAGACCCTTATATGTAAAGGCATCTTGTTATATGGAGAGTTTTAAGAGGAAAATTAAGAATCAGGTTGATATGGACAAGGGGGCAATGGGGCAAACTGTGAGAGATAGAAGCCTAGTTGGTGCATTCTCTTGCAGACCCTGACCCACCACACGTGACAGAACTCCCTCCAGCACTGTGTCCCAGTTTAGCTGCTAGTATTTCGTGAAACAAATACCAAACTCACAGTGCAGCAGCCTAAAAACCACAAAAAGTGGAGGAGGACCAAATGGCTTCACAGTCCACACGGGGAGACGGGGAGACACTTAGTCCCCAGTGGCCTCAGTTTACCTATAAAGAGAGGATTCAGCACTGCTTCATCTTGTTCATTGGAAAATAAGAAACCATGTCCTCCAGGTCACATAGATGCAGACCCAGCTTTGATGGTCTCACTACAAAGGAAGCCAAATCTCATGAAAACAACATATATTTAAAGTGCGGAAGCTCAGAGGCAGTTTCTCAAAGTTTTTAGGGCAGCAGAGTTACATGTTTGTGGAGTGTTTACCATGTCCCTTACTTTTGGAAACTCCTAAACCACCTCCAAGGTTGTGAACTCCTGAGCATTTTCCATTCCAGATATGTATTCACTGATTGTGTAACTCTTCTCCTCTAATTGTGTCTTACTTGGGGTGAAGGTAATGTCAAGGCATTGTTTTGGATGAGAGCGGGAGGATATTTGTGCAGCATATATTTACATACACATTGGATTCATTTTCCAATTTTTCATTCGAAGTACTGAATCCCTGACACTAACCCATACCTAGTAGACTCAGACTATTCATCCTAATATAATGGGGAAAATTAACCCAACACAATAGAAATACAAGCACTTCAGAGGAGACATGTTCTATAGTTGGACTTGACATTTGCATTATATAAGGTAGGAGTTATACATCTAGTCAAATTTTAATTGAAATATTCTCCATGTGTTTTTAAACTTAACAAATATGTGAATACTTGTTTCCAATTTCTGTAGCCTATTCACACATGTATATTTATATGCATATATAAAATCCTACCAGGTATCACACGTACATTTTTGTAAGGTGGATGTCTTGGCAGATACAAATTGTGAGAAGTGTTCACTCCTCCTAAATGCTGTTGGAAATGAAAATTCAACCTATAAGAGAGCGTCCTAGAAGAACAACATTATACATAAACTCATGTTCAGAAACATAAATATTTTTGCATCTGTGGATGATATATATTTACTGATGAATTTCGATTGGCATTTATATTGGTACTTTTTAATGTCTGTGAGTGTTGTGTGTGTGTGTGTGTGTGTGTGTGTGTGTGTGTGTGTGTATAGATATAGATATAGATATACTCTCCAAAGTTTTCCAAATATGAAATATACGTGTCTAGTATACACTCTCTAAATTCATTCATGTTCATGTATGTGGATTTATAATCAACTTTTCACAAGATTATAATCAGAAATATTCATCCACCTGAAATACATATTTGTTTCCTAGTACTGACTACTAACTTCAGTGAAGGGTGCATACAAATCCTAATTATTCTACAGTATCTGACCCAGTCTAACATCAATGCAAGTAGACTCCTATGGGACATGATATGTAATTTGTCATTCATTTGTATTCGACACTGGTACATTATTGTTTCTTCAGTTTTTGCACATCATAGGATATACATTTCATCCACAAGTTCACAAATTAATAGGCATTTGTTTCAACATTAATCACTTCTTGCTTCAGAACACATGTATTGTCAAGGTTTCTTGACTGGTCTTTTCATGAGACTTCTTTCCAAACACATTATTTTGAATTTCCATAATCATTTTGAAGCAAAACTCACACACTCTTCATGATAAACCAAAACACTAATATTTCCATTAGATATATAACTGGTTGGAATGAATGATTGTATATCAATATACAATTTCCTTTTATTTTTCAGATATCAGTTCAATTCATTATTTAAAGTTCAAAAAAGTTATATTATTTATTTACAGTATGGTCTATTTGTGGTTTTTCTCTATGTTCATAGAAACAGGGTACACCTATTAGTACCCCCAATTCTAATTTTAAATCTTCAATATATTGCTCCCAGAAATGGTGAAAGAAATACTCATGTCACCTCATTATCACAGTAATATTCTGGACAAAAAATGGAAAGGTCACACTTATGATTGTACCAAAGCCTAAATGGAAAGTGAACATGGATTTCTAAAAACATCCATGTCCAGGTTGCCTAATGCTGTCAATTGTCACTCATATTGGTGACTACATATTTGTTTTTTCCTAATATATATTGAAACTCAACCCTGTTGAAAATGTCTAATTCTATCCCTCACTTTATACTTTGCCTGATTTCGTAATGTTTCCATTGATATCTGCTTTTCTACATATTTTCCCCAGTTCAACATAGTGTCTGACTCTTCATATGTGCTGACATTTACATTCACTCTATAACCAAAAGTCTATTGCTAAAGAACTTTTGGTCCAAATCCTATACTCACTCGTCTTCCTAAACCTACCGACTATCTTCCTAAACCTACTGAATATCCCTTTTTGACTGGATGTTCTCTTCTAAATTCAATCATCCAATGTACAAGGTCCTATGCCATTGTATATCAAATTATCTGAGACATCTTTGCAGAACATAATTCAAAGCTAAGTATCCCAATCAAGGGCAAAACCCTTCTGGGCTTCAAAGCATACCTAGATTTCTTTTTTCATACTTATATTTCACCTCTATATTCTTGTAAATATTGCAGGTTCCCAATCCCATTATTCATCGCACAGAATCATTCGTCACCAAATCAAACCTGTTTTTAATCCAAGTATACACTGTTCCCTCAATCATTTTACAGAAGAGCAGGGACAGAGGGGTTCTTACAATACAGGAAAGTTGGGGATCTTCCACCAGATGAGAACCTCAAATGTCCATGCACAAATGATACCTGGAGAAGTTGTAGGCAGGTATGAAGCACCTGAGAGAGCAAAAGTCATCTTCCATGGCAAACAACCATGGGATGTGTCTGAATCTGCCTCTCTCTTCTTATTGTAGACAAGGTGGAACAATCCAGGCCTGAGTGGAGAGCTGTTCCCGGGTGCCAATGGTTGATATACATTCTACCTTATGAAAGTGTCACAGGAAGTAGGGGAAACCTCCATCTTATGTAACCCTTGGAAGCAACTGTTAGGACAAAGTGGTTGCCAAGGCAGTGACCTCATTCAGTTCCAAAGAATGTGACATACCTCATTTCCTTGGTGATGGAACTCTCTGAACTTGGTATCCAAGAAGCCAGGCACCCAGAGGCAGTCCCAGTCCCAGTCCCAGTGGGCTCACTTGTTTGGATTTACCAAGGACAGAGTCAGTTTTCTTGGTACCTACTGATGTGAGGATGGCCTAATGCCAGGAGAACTCTAAAGAGGGACCTTTCCTGAGAAAGCAGGTAGTGGCTAACCACATTTTCCTGACAACTACACAGAGTTGAACAAGGAAACAAGATCTGAGAGAAGACAGGCCATTTCGGGGGAACATAGTATGGCCCGCAGTCAGAGGAAACTCCGGATAGTCACAGACCTACTTGGGGTAAGGAGGTGCCTTTGTGGGAGTGGGTGTGGGTTTGTTGTTTTCTCTCATGTTCTGAGAATAGGTAGGAAAGGCGGTTTGTTTGGTTTGTAGTGGACAGTTTCTAGTAAGTTGTTTGACAAGGCGAGTGTTTCTGTTTCGGTGTATCCCAATGTGTCCGTTGTTGTAGACATTAAAAAGAGAATGCATTAATTGATGTGTCCTGTCTAGTATAAGTCTTCCCATAATTCATCCTGCCCAATATATGAATGAACTGCAGCTTGTCTTATCGATGTGCAACACCTACTATCTTTCTAAGATGCTGTTTTCTTCCTGAATTCTGGCCACTCTCCAGAATAGGCTCATGGTTTTGTGTCCAAAATATGTACCACCTCCAAGCTCTGTGACATGTCCATGTAATGGATAGCTGAAGAGAATGGCGAGCATTTCAGAAAACTCAGATATCAGTGTGACCAGGAAAGTCTCAGTGCAGAAACCCTGCTTTGGGCAATTTGCTTACTAATTGTTGTGTTGCACTGAATGTCAGGAAGGTCTTTGCCTCAGGCCACCCCTTTCTGAAGCCTGAAGAAAACAGTTTTCAAATACAAATGAATGGGCATCACCTGTGGCTTCTGGCTTCATTGCTTTGAGAATGGATGTGTCTGAATCAGCCTCTTGGCCATGTGTTTGGCTGTGACTTAGATTCTCAGCACCTGATGAATCTAAAGAATGATCCCATGCGTGCATCCAAAACCATAAGGGCAAAAAATCATTCATTGTGGATGAAGTCTCTTGCCTTCCTCTGTTAGGTTCCTGAACTCCATCTAGTGAGAATAGGGATTCTTTGAGTCAAATGAGTTCTTCAAATCTCTGCAGAGGTGCTTGGGTTTTCGAATAACTTTAAATCACATAAAGAATCTATTCCTGAAATCAGTAGGCCTCAAATTGGAGAAACACAGAAGAATTAACGGCAGGCTTCTTTGATCATTCCTGGTTCACAGAAACGGTGTCCAGGCCACCCTGACTTTAGGCAAATGAGGGGAAAACGAGCTGATTTTGGACACTGTCTTGGGCTGCGCCCCTCATGGAAACCTCCAGCCAGAGGTTAAGATGAGTTACTATATGGAATAAGATGAGGGCCATGTGGGAGTGTTTCGGTTTTAATTTTGGTCATTTGTGTGGCATTGGAAAAAATGACTGGGTCCACGTGGGCTTGAACTCTGGTGTGATTCCCCTTAGAGACTGGGTTTTAGAACTGAACTCAGAGAAGCATTGCCATGAATTTTGTTAGAATTTGAAGAGACCACGCATGAAAGTCGCTCTTGGAAATTGAGACCTAGGCCCCGGGTGGATTTCCAAAGAGGCCTGGGAATCTCAGCAAGGATATCACATGATTTTATTCTTAAAGACATGGCAGCCATAGTTGAGAGTCAAAACACACATGGACCTCACATTGTAGACCTCAATGGGCCTGGCCTAATGTGACCTTTTGACCACTCTTTGGAAAGCCTTGCCTGTGAGAGTTCTCCAGAGATTTCATTGAAATGAGCTTCCTCACCATTTAATGTTTGCTGAATGAATTGAAACCCACAGTGCCTCCAACTTCATGCTTGAAAAATGGCTAGATAAATACCATGAAATTTTTGAAATTTCTATGACCAGGTGGCACTGGAGAAACATTGGATGTCCTGTTGCTGATCATGAGTATACCAGACAGTGCCTTGATTTACGGAGTTTCATGAAAATGGTGTAGAATAGGATGGCAGTAAGTTGGAGCCTGCTGAGTAGTGGGTCTAGAGCAGTGGTGGGGAGGTGTTTGATAAAACATCCGTGGTAGGGCCATGTGGATCTACCATTGGATTCCAAATGGCTTGTAACTGGCGTGGTACAGCCAGCAGACCCTTATATGTAAAACCATCTTGTTATATGCAGAGTTTTCAGAGGAAAATTAAGAATCAGGTTGATATGGACAAGGGGGAAATGGGGCAAGCTGTGAGAGATCGAAGCTTATTTGGTGCATTCTCTAGCAGACCCTGACCCACCACACGTGACAGAACTCCCTCCAGCACTCTGTCCCAGATTAGCTCCTAGTATTTCGTGAAACAAATACCAAACTCACAGTGCAGCAGCAAAAAAACCACAAAAAGTGGAGGAGGACCAAATGGCTTTACAGTCCACACGGGGAGAAACTTAGTCCCCAGTGGCCTCAGTTTACCTACAAAGAGTGGATTCAGCACTGCTTCATCTTGTTCATTGGAAAATAAGAAACCATGTCCTCCAGGTCACATAGATGCAGAACCAGCTTTGATGGTCTCCCTACAAAGGAAGACAAATCTCCTGAAAACAACATATATTTCAAGGGCGGAAGCTCAGAGGCAGTTTCTCAAAAAGTTTTTAGGCCAGCAGAGCTCCATATTTGTGGAGTGTTTACCCTGTCCCTTAGTTTTGCAAACTCCTCTACCACCTACAAGGTTGTGAACTCCTGAGCATTTTACATTCCAGATATCTATTCACTGATTTTGTAACTCTTTTCCTCTAATTGTGTCTTACTTGGGGTGAAGGTAATGTCAAGGCATTCTTCTGGATGAGAGCGGGAGGATATTTGTGCAGCATATATTTACATACACATTGGATTCATTTTCCAATTTTCCATTCGAAATGCTGAATTCCTGACACTAAGCCATACCTAGTAGACTCAGACTATTCATCCTAATATAATGGGGAAAATTAACCCAACACAATAGAAATACAAGCACTTCAGAGGAGACATGTTGTATAGTTGGACTTGACATTTGCATTATATAAGGTAGGAGTTATAAATGTATTCAAATTTTAATGGACATATTCTCCATGTGTTTTTAAACTTAACAAATATGTGAATTCTTGTTTCCCTTTTCTTTAGCCTATTCACACATGTATATATATATGCATATATAGAATCCTAGCAGGTATCACATGTACATTTTGTGAGGTGGCTTTCTTAGCAGATACAAATTGTGAGAAGAGTTCACTCCTCCTAAATGTTGTTGGAAATAAAAATTCAACGTATAGGAGACCGTCCTAGTCGAACAACGTTATACATAAAGTCATATTCAGTAAAATAAATATTTTTGCATTTCTGGATGACATATATTTACTGATGAATTTCGATTGGCATTTATATTGGTACTTTTTAATGTCTGTGAGTGTTGTGTGTGTGTGTGTGTGTGTGTGTATAGATATAGATATAGATATAGATATACTCTCCAAATTTTTCAAAATATGAAATATATGTGTCTAATATACACTCTCTAAATTCATTCTTGTTCATGTATGTGGATTTATAATCAACTTTTCACAAGATTATAATCAGTAATATTCATGCACCTGAAATACATATTTGTTTCCTAGTACTGAAAACTAACTTCAGTGAATGGTGCATACATATCCTAATTATTCTACAGTAACTGACCCAGTCTAACATCAATGCAAGTAGACTCCTATGGGACATGATATGTAATTTGTCATTCATTTGTATTCGACACTGGTACATTATTGTTTCTTCAGTTTTTGCACATCATAGGATATACATTTCACCCACAAGTTCACAAATTAATAGGCATTTGTTTCAACTTTAATCACTTCTTGCTTCAGAACACATGTATTGTCAGGGTTTCTTGACTGGTCTTTTCATGAGACTTCTTACCAAACACATTATTTTGAATTTCCATAATCATTTTGAAGCAAAACTCACAAACTCTTCATGATAAAAGAAAACAATAATATTTCCATTAGATAAATAACTGGTTGGAATTAATGATTGTATATCAATATACGATTTCCTTTAATTTTTCAGATATCACTTCAATTCATTATTTAAAGTTCAAAAAAGTTATATTATTTATTCACAGTATGGTCTATTCATGCTTTTTCTCTATGTTCATACAAACAGGGTACACCTCTTTGTACAACCAATTCTAATTTTACATCTTCAATATATTGCTTCCAGAAATGGTGAAAGAAATACTCATGTCACCTCATTATCACAGTAATATTCTGGACAAAAAATGGAAAGGTCACACTTATGATTGTACCAAATCCTAAATGGAAAGTGAACATGGATTTCTAAAAACATCTATGTCCAGGTTGCCTAATGCTGTCAATTGTCAATTCTATTGGTGACTACATATTTGTTTTTTCCTAATTTATATATTCAAACTCAACCCTGTTGAAAATGTCTAATTCTATCACTCACTTTATACTTTGCCTCATTTCGTAATGTTTCTATTGATATCGGCTTTTCTACATATTTTCCCCAGTTCAACATACTGACTGACTCTTCATATGTGTTGACATTTACATTCACTCTATAACCGAAAGTCTATTGCTAAAGAACTTTTGGTCCAAATCCTATACTCACTCTTCTTCCTAAACCTACCGACTATCTTCCTAATCCTACTGAATATCCCTTTTTGACTGGATGTTCTCTTCTAAATTCAATCATCCAATTTACAAGGTCCTATGCCATTGTATATCGAATTATCTGAGACAACTTTGCAGAACATAATTCAAAGCTAAGTATCCCAATCAAGGGCAACACTATTATGGGCTTCAAATCATACCTTGATTTCTGTTTTCATACTTATATTTCAACTCTATATTCTTGTAAATATTGCATGTTTCCAATACCATTATTCATCGCACAGAATCATTCCTAACCCAAATGAAACCTGTTTTTAACCCCAAGTATACACTGTTCCCTCAATTAATTTACAGAAGAGCAGGGACAGAGTGGTTCTTACAATACAGGAAAGTTGGGGGCCTTCCACCTGATGAGAACCTCAAATGTCCATGCACAAATGATACCTGGAGAAGTTGTAGGCAGGTATGAAGCACCAGAGAGAGCAAAAGTCCTCTTCCATGGAAAAGAACCTGGTCAGGATGAAGGGATGTGTCTGAATCTGCCTCTCTCTTCTTATTTTAGAGATGATGGACCAAACCAGGCATGAGTGGAGAGCTGTTCCCGGGTGCCAATGGTTGATATACATTCTACCTTATGAAAGTGTCACAGGAAGTAGGGCAACCTCCATCTTATGTTACCCTTGGAAGCAACTGTTTTGACAAAGTGGGTGCCAAGGCAGGGACCTCATTCAGTTCCAAAGAATGTGACATACCTCATTTCCTTGGTGATGGAACTCTCTGAACTTGGTATCCAAGAAGCCAGGCACCCAGAGGCAGTCCAAGTCCCAGTCCCAGTGGGCTCACTTGTTTGGATTTACCAAGGACAGTCAGTTTTCTTGGTACCTAATGATGTGAGGATGGCCAAATGCCAGGAGAGCTGTGAAGATGGATTTTTCCTGAGAAAACAGGTAGTGTCTAACCACTTTTTCCTGACATCTTCACAGAGTTGGTCAATGAAACAAGATCTGAGAGAAGACAGTCCATTTTGGGGGAACATAGTATGGCCCACTGGTCAGAGGACACTCCGGATAGTCACAGACCTACTTGGGGGAAGGAGGTGCCTTTGTGGGAGTGGGTGTGGGTTTGTTGTTTTGTCTCATGTTCTGAGAATAGATAGGAAAGTAGGTTTGTTTGGTTTGGAATGGACAGTTTCTAGTAACTCATTTGACACGGCGAGTTTTTCTGTTTCTGTGTATCCCCTGTGTTCGTTATTGTAGACATTAGAAAAGAGAATGCTTTAATGGGTGTGTCCTGTCTAGTATAAATCTTCCCATAATTCATCCTGCCCAATATATGAAAGGACTGCAGCTTGTCTTATCGATGTGCAACACCTGCTATCTTTCTAAGTTGTTGTTTTCTTTCTGAATTCTGGACACTTTCCAGAATAGGCTCATGGATTTGTGTCCAAAATATGTACCACCTCCAAGCTCTGTGACATGGCCATGTACTGGATAGCTGAAGAGAATGGCGAGAATCTCAGACAACTCAGATATCAGCGTGACCAGGAAAGTCTCAGTGCAGAAACCCTGCTTGGGGCCTTTTGCTTACTTATTGTTTTGTTGCACTCAATGTCAGGAAGGTCTTTGCCTCAGGCCACTCCTTTGTGAAGCCTGAAGAAAACAGTTTTCAAATGGAAATGAATGGGCTTCACCTGTGGCTCTTTGCTTAATTGCTTTGGAAAGGGATGTGTCTTTATCAGACTCTTGGACCTGTGTGTGGCTGTGACTTAGATTCACAGAACCTGATGGATCTTAAGAATGATCCCATGTGAGCTTCCAAAACCAAAATGGCAAAAATATCATTCATTGTGGATGAAGTCTCTTTCCTTCCTCTGTTAGGTTCCTGCACTCCATCAAATGAGAATAGGGATTCTTTGGGTCAAATGAGTTTTTCAAAGCCCTGCAGAGGTGCTTGTGTTTTCGCATGACTCGAAATCACCTAAAGAATCGATACCTAAAATCAGTAGGCATCAAATTGGGGAAACACAGAAGTATTAACGGCAGGCTTATTTGTTCAATCCTGGTTCACAGAAACGGTGTCCAGGCTACCCTGACTTTAGGAAAAAGAGGGGCAAACGAGCTGATTTTGGACACTGTCTTTGGCTGCGCCCCTCATGGAAACCTCCACCCAGAGGTTAAGATGATTGACTATATGGAATAAGATGAGGGCCATGTGGGAGTGTTTTGATTTTAATTTTGATCATTTGTGTGGCATTGGAAAAAATGACTGGGTCCACGTGGGCTTGAACTCTGGTGTGATTCCCCTTAGAGACTGGGATTTGAAACTGAACTCAGAGAAGCATTGGCATGAATTTTGTTGGGATTTTAAGAGGCCACGCATGAAAGTCGCTCTTGGAAACTGAGACCTAGGCCCTGGGTGGATTTCCACAGAGGCCTGGGAATCTCAGCAAGGATATCACATTATATAATTCTTAAAGAAATGGCAGCCATAGTTTAGAGTCAAAACACACATGGACCTCACATTGTAGACCTCAATGGGCCTGGCCTAATGTGACCTTTTGTTCACTCTTTGGGAAGCCTTGCCTGTGAGGGTTCTCCAGAGATTTCATTGAAATGAGCTTCCTCACCATTTAATGTTTGCTGAATGAATTGAAACCCACAGTGCCTCCAACTTCATGCTTGAAAAATGGCTAAATAAATACCATGAAATTTTTGAAATTCCAATGACCAGGTGGCACTGGAGAAACATTGGATGTCCTGTTGCCAATCATGAGTATACCAGACAGTGCCTTGATTTACTGAGTTTCATAAAAATGGTGTAGAACAGAGATGCCAGTAAGTTGGAGTCTGCTGAGTAGTGGGTCTAGAGCAGTGGTGGAGAGGTGTTTGATAAAACATCCATGGTAGTGCCATGTGGATCTACCATTGGATTCCAAATGGCTTGTAACTGATATGGTGCAGCCAGCAGACCCTTATATGTAAAGGCATCTTGTTATATGGAGAGTTTTCAGAGGAAAATGAAGAATCAGGTTGATATGGACATGGAGTCAATTGGGCAAGCTGTGAGAGATAGAAGCCTAGTTGGTGCATTCTCTTGCAGACCCTGACCCACCACACGTGACAGAACTCCCTCCAGCACTGTGTCCCAGTTTAGCTCCTAGTATTTCGGGAAACAAATACCAAACTCACAGTGCAGCAGCAAAAACACCACAAAAAGTGGAGGAGGACCAAATGGCTTCAGTGTCCACACGGGGAGACACTTAGTACCCAGTGGTCTCAGTTTACCTACAAAGAGAGGATTCAGCACTGCTTCATCTTGTTCATTGGAAAATAAGAAACCATGTCCTCCAGGTCACATAGATGCAGACCCAGCTTTGATGGTCTCACTACAAAGGAAGCCAAATCTCATGAAAACAACATATATTTCAAGTACAGAAGCTCAGAGGCAGTTTCTCAAAAAGGTTTTGGGCCAGCAGAGCTCCATGTTTGTGGAGTGTTTACCCTGTCCCTTAGTTTTGCAAACTCCTCTACCACCTCCAAGGTTGTGAACTCCTGATCATTTTCCATTCCAGGTATGTATTCACTGATTTTGTAACTCTTCTCCTCTAATTGTGTCTTACTTGGGGTGAAGGTAATGTCAAAGCATTGTTCTGGATGAGAACGGGAGGATATTTGTGCAGCATATATTTACATACACATTGGATTCATTTTCCAATTTTCCATTCGAAATGCTGAATTCCTGACACTAAGCCATACCTAGTAGACTCAGACTATTCATCCTAATATAATGGGGAAAATTAACCCAACACAATAGAAATACAAGCACTTCAGAGGAGACATGTTGTATAGTTGGACTTGACATTTGAATTATTTAAGGTAGGAGTTATAAATGTATTCAAATTTTAATGGACATATTCTCCATGTGTTTTTAAACTTAACAAATATGTGAATTCTTGTTTCCCTTTTCTTTAGCCTATTCACACATGTATATATATATGCATATATAGAATCCTAGCAGGTATCACACGTACATTTTTGTGAGGTGGCTGTCTTGGCAGATACAAATTGTGAGAAGAGTTCACTCCTCCTAAATGCTGTTGGAAATGAAAATTCAACCTATAGGAGAGCGTCCTAGTAAAACAACATTATACATAAACTCATGTTCAGCAATATAAATATTTTTGCATCTGTGGATCATATATATTTACTGATCAATTTCGATTGGCATTTATATTGGTATTTTTTAATGTCTGTGAGTGTTGTGTGTGTGTGTGTGTGTGTGTGGATATAGATATAGATATAGATATAGATATAGATATAGATATACTCCCCAAATTTTTCAAAATATGAAATATATATGTCTAATATACACTCTCTAAATTCATTCATGTTCATGTATGTGGATTTATAATCAACTTTTCACAAGATAATAATCAGAAATATTCATCCACCTGAAATATATATTTGTTTCCTAGTACTGAAAACTAACTTCAGTGAATGGTGCATACATATCCTAATTATTCTACAGTAACCGACCCAGTATAACATCAATGCAAGTAGACTCCTATGGGACATGATATGTAATTTGTCATTCATTTGTATTCGACACTGCTACATTATTGTTTCTTCAGTTTTTGCAAATCATAGGATATACATTTCATCCACAAGTTCACAAATTAATAGGCATTTGTTTCAACTTTAATCACTTCTTGCTTCAGAACACATGTATTGTCAGGGTTTCTTGAATGGTCTTTTCATGAGACTTCTTTCCAAACACATTATTTTGAATTTCCATAGTCATTTTGAAGCAAAACTCACACACTCTTCATGATAAACCAAAACACTAATATTTCGTTTAGATATATAACTGGTTGGAATGAATGATTGTATATCAATATACGATTTCCTTTAATTTTTCAGATATCAGTTAAATTCATTATTTAAAGTTCAAAAAAGTTATATTATTTATTCACAGTATGGTCTATTCATGCTTTTTCTCTATGTTCATAGAAACAGGGTACACCTCTTTGTACCCCCGATTCTGATTTTACATCTTCAATATATTGCTCCCAGAAATGGTGAAAGAATTACTCATGTCACCTCACCTTATCACAGTAATATTCTGGACAAAAAATGGAAAGGTCACACTTATGATTGTACCAAATCCTAAATGGAAAGTGAACATGGATTTCTAAAAACATCCATGTCCAGGTTGCCTAATGCTGTCAATTGTCAATCCTATTGGTGACTACATTTTTGTTTTTTTCTAATTTATATATTCAAACTCAATCCTGTTGAAAATGTCTAATTCTATCACTCACTTTATACTTTGCCTCATTTTGTAATGTTTCTATTGATCTCTGCTTTTCTACATATTTTCCCCAGTTCAACATAGTGACTGACTCTTCATATGTGCTGACATTTACATTCACTCTATAACCGAAAGTCTATTGCTAAAGAACTTTTGGTCCAAATCCTATACTCACTCTTCTTCCTAAACCTACCGACTATCTTCCTAATCCTACTGAATATCCCTTTTTGACTGGGTGCTCTCTTTTAAATTCAATCATCCAATTTACAAGGTCCTATGCCATTGTATATCGAATTATCTGAGACATCTTTGCAGAACATAATTCAAAGCTAAGTATCCCAATCAAGGGCAGAACCCTTATGGGCTTCAAATCATACCTAGATTTCTGTTTTCATACTTATATTTCACATCTATATTTTGTAAGCATTGCAGGTTCCCAATACCATTATTCATCGCACAGAATCATCCGTAACCCATATCAAACCTGTTTTTAACCCCAATTATACACTGGTCCCTCAATCATCTTACAGAAGAGCAGGGACAGAGTGGTTCTTACAATACAGGAAAGTTGGGGATATTCCACCTGATGAGAACCTCAAAGGTCCATGCAGAAATGATACCTGGAGAAGTTGTAGGCAGGTATGAAGGACCTGAGAGAGCAAAAGTCATCTTCCATGGCAAATATCTTGGTCAGAAAGAAGGGATGTGTCTGAATCAGCCTCTCTCTTCTTATTGTAGAGAAGATGGACCAAACCAGGCCTGTGTGGAGAGCTGTTCCTGGGTGCCTATGGTTGATATACCATTCTCCCTTGTGAAAGTGTCACAGGAAGTAGGGGAAGCCTCCATTTTATGGGACCCTTGGAAGCAACAGTTAGGACAATGTGGTTGCCAAGGAAGTGACTCATTCAGTTCCAAAGAAAGTGACATACCTCATTTCCTTGGTGATGGAACTCTCTGAAATTTGTATCCAAGAGGCCAGGCACCCAGAGGCAGTCCCAGTCCCAGTCCCAGTGTGCTCACTTGTTTGGATTTACCAAGGACAGAGTCAGTTTTCTTGGTACCTACTGATGTGAGGATGGCCTAATGCCAAGAGAACTCTGAAGATGGACCTTTCCTGAGAAAGCAGGTAGTGGCTCACCACTTTTTCCTGAAAACTACAAAGAGTTGAACAAGGAAACAAGATCTGAGAGAAGACAGGCCATTTCGGGGGAACATAGTATGGCCCGCAGTCAGAGGAAACTCCGGATAGTCACAGACCTACTTGGGGGAAGGAGGTGCCTTTGTGGGAGTGGGTGTGGGTTTGTTGTTTTGTCTCATGTTCTGAGAATAGGTAGGAAAGGCTGTTTGTTTGGTTTGGAGTGGACAGTTTCTAGTAAGTTGTTTGATCAGGCGAGTGTTTCTGTTTCGGTGTATCCTAATGTGTCCGTTGTTGTAAACATAAAAAAGAGAATGCATTAATGGAGGTGTCCTGTCTAGTATAAATCTTCCCATAATTCATCCTGCCCAATATATGAATGGACTGCAGCTTGTCTTATCGATGTGCAACACCTGCTATCTTTCTACGTTGCTGTTTTCTTCCTGAATTCTAGCCACTCTCCAGAATAGGCTCATGGTTTTGTGTCCAAAATATGTACCACCTCCAAGCTCTGTGACATGGCCATGTACTGGATAGCTGAAGAGAATGGCGAGCATCTCAGAAAAGTCAGATATCAGTGTGACCAGGAAAGTCTCAGTGCAGAAACCCTGCTTTGGGCCTTTTGCTGACTTATTGTTGTGTTGCACTGAATGTCAGGAAGGTCTTTGCCTCAGGCCACACCTTTGTGAAGCCTGAAGAAAACAGTTTTCAAATGGAAATGAATGGGCATCTCCTGTGGCTTCTGGCTTCATTGCTTTGGGAAAGGATGTGTCTGAATCAGCCTCTTGGCCATGTGTGTGGCTGTGACTTAGATTCTCAGCACCTGATGAATCTAAAAATGATCCCCTGCGTGCATCCAAAACCATAAGGGCAAAAAATCTTTCATTGTGGATGAATTCTCTTGCCTTCCTCTGTTAAAATCCTGAACTCCATAAGTGAGAATAGGGATTCTTTGGGTCAAATGAGTTCTTCAAATCTCTGCAGAGGTGCTTGGGTTTTCGAATAACTTTAAATCACATAAAGAATGTATTCCTGAAATCAGTAGGCCTCAAATTGGAGAAACACAGAAGAATTAACGGCAGGCTTCTTTGATCATTCCTGGTTCACAGAAACGGTGTCCAGGCCACCCTGACTTTAGGCAAATGAGGGGCAAACGAGCTGATTTTGGACACTGTCTTGGGCTGCGCCCCTCATGGAAACCTCCAGCCAGAGGTTAAGATGAGTTACTATATGGAATAAGATGAGGGCCATGTGGGAGTGTTTCGGTTTTAATTTTGGTCATTTGTGTGACAGTTGGAAGAAATGACTGTGTCCACGTGGGCTTGAACTCTGGTGTGATTCCCCTTAGAGACTGGGTTTTGGAACTGAACTCAGAGAAGCATTGCCATGAATTTTGTTGGGATTTTAAGAGGCCACGCATGAAAGTCGCTCTTGGAAACTGAGACCTAGGCCCAGGGTGGATTTCCACAGAGGCCTGGGAAACTCAGCAAGGATATCAAATGATTTTATTCTTAAAGAAATGGCAGCCATAGTTGAGAGTCAAAACACACATGGACCTCACATTGTAGACCTCAATGGGCCTAGCCTAATGTGACCTTTTGTCCACTCTTTGGGAAGCCTTGCCTTTCAGAGATCTCCAGAGATTTCATTGAAATGAGCTTCCTCACCATTTAATGTTTGCTGCATGAATTGAAACCCACAGTGCCTCCAACTTCATGCTTGAAAAATGGCTAGATAAATACCATGAAATTTTTGAAATTCCTATGACCAGGTGGCACTGGAGAAACATTGGATGTCCTGTTGCTGATTATGAGTATACCAGACAGTGCCTTGATTTACTGAGTTTCATGAAAATGATGTAGAACAGAGATGCCAGTAAGTTGGAGCCTGCTGAGTAGTGGGTCTAGAGCAGTGGTGGGGAGGTGTTTGATAAAACATCCGTGGTAGGGCCTTGTGGATCTACCATTGGATTCCAAAGGGCTTGTAACTGACATGGTGCAGCCAGCAGACCCTTATATGTAAAGGCATCTTGTTATATGGAGAGTCTTCAGAGGAAAATGGAGAATCAGGTTGATATGGACAAGGGGGCAATGGGCCAAGCTGTGAGAGATAGAAGCCTAGTTGGTGCATTCCCTTGCAGACCCTGACCAACCACACGTGACACAACTCCCTCCAGCACTGTATCCCAGTTTAGCTCCTAGTATTTCGTGAAACAAATACCAAACTCACAGTGCAGCAGGAAAAACACCACAAAAAGTGGAGGAGGACCAAATGGCTTCACAGTCCACACGGGGAGACACTTAGTCTCCAGTGGCATCAGTTAACCTACAAAGAGAGGATTCAGCACTGCTTCATCTAGTTCTTTGGAAAATAAGAAACCATGTCCTCCAGGTCACATAGATGCAGACCCAGCTCTCATAGTCTCACTACAAAGGAAGCCAAATCTCCTGAAAACAACATATATTTCAAGTGCGGAATCTCAGAGGAGTTTCTCAAAAAGTTTTTAGGCCAGCAGAGCTCCATGTTTGTGGAGTGTTTACCCTGTCCCTTAGTTTTGGAAACTTTTCTACCACCTCCAAGGTTGTGAACTGCTGAGCATTTTCCATTCCAGATATGTATTCACTGATTTTGTAACTCCTCTCCTCTAATTGTGTCTTACTTGTGGTGAAGGTGATGTCAAGGCATTCTTCTGGATGAGAGCGGGAGGAAATTGTGCAGCATATATTTACATACGCATTGGATTCATTTTCAAATTTTCCATTCGAAGTACTGAATCCCTGACATTAACCCATACCTGGTAGACTTAGACAGTTCATCCTAATATAATGGGGAAAATTAACCCAACACAATAGAAATACAAGCACTTCAGAGGAGACATGTTGTATAGGTGGACTTGACATTTGTATTATATAAGGTAGGAGTTATATATCTAGTCAAATTTTAATTGAAATATTCTCCATGTGTTTTTAAACTTAACAAATATGTGAATTCTTGTTTCCCTTTTCTGTAGCCTATTCACACATGTATATTTATATGCATATATAGAATCCTACCAGGTATCACATGTACATTTTTGTGAGGTGGCTGTCTTGGCAGATACAAATTGTGAGAAGAGTTCACTCCTCCTAAATGCTGTTGGAAATGAAAATTCAACCTATAGGAGAGCGTCCTAGTACAACAACATTATACATAAACTCATGTTCAGTAAAATAAATATGTTTGCATCTGTGGATGATATATATTTACTGATGAATTTCGATTGGCATTTATATTGGTACTTTTTAATGTCTGTGAGTGTTGTGTGTGTGTGTGTGTGTGTGTGTGTGCGTGTGTTTGTGTGTGTATATATATATATATATATATATATATATATAAATAGATAGATATATATATAGATATATATATAGATGTAGATATAGATATAGATATACTCTCCAAATTTTTCAAAATATGGAATATATATGTCTAATATACACTCTCTAAATTCATTCATGTTCATGTATGTGGATTTGTAATCAACTTTTCACAAGATTATAATCATAAATATTCATCCACTTGAAATACATATTTGTTTCCTAGTACTGAAAACTAACTTCAGTGAATTGTGCATACAAATCCTAATTATTCTACAGTAACTGACCCAGTCTAACATCAATGCAAGTAGACTCCTATGGGACATGAGATGTAATTTGTCATTCATTTGTATTCGACACTGCTACATTATTGTTTCCTCAGTTTTTGCACATCATAGGATATACATTTCATCCACAAGTTCACAAATTAACAGGCATTTGTTTCAACTTTAATCACTTCTTGCTTCAGAACACATGTATTGTCAGGGTTTCTTGAATGGACTTTTCATGAGACTTCTTTCCAAACACATTATTTTGAATTTCCATAATCATTTTGAAGCAAAACTCACACACTCTTTATGATAAACCAAAACATTAATATTTCCATTAGATATATAACTGGTTGGAATGAATGATTGTATATCAATATACGACTTCCTTTAATTTTTCAGATATCAGTTCAATTCATTATTTAAAGTTCAAAAAAGTTATATTATTTATTCACAGTATGGTCTATTCATGCTTTTTCTCTATGTTCATAGAAACAGGGTACACCTCTTTCTACCCCCGATTCTATTTTACATCTTCAATATATTGCTCCCAGAAATGGTGAAAGAATTACTCATGTCACCTCATTATCACAGTAATATTCTGGACAAAAAATGGAAAGGTCACACTTATGATTGTACCAAAGCCTAAATGGAAAGTGAACATGGATTTCTAAAAACATCCATTTCCAGGTTGCCTAATGCTGTCAATTGTCAATCCTATTGGTGACTACATTTTTGTTTTTTCCTAGTTTATATATTCAAACTCAACCCTGTTGAAAATGTCTAATTCTATCACTCACTTTATACTTTGCCTGATTTCGTAATGTTTCTATTGATATCTGCTTTTCTACATATTTTCCCCAGTTCAACATAGTGACTGACTCTTCATATGTGCTGAAATATACTTTCACTCTATAACTGAAAGTCTATTGCTAAAGAACTTTTGGTCCAAATCCTATACTCACTCTTCTTCCGAAACCTACTGACTATCTTCCTAATCCTACTGAATATCCCTTTTTGACTAGATGTTCTCTTCTAAATTCAATCATCCAATGTACAAGGTCCTATGCCATTGTATATCAAATTATCTGAGACAAATTTGCAGAACATAATTCAAAGTTCACTATCCCAATCAAGGGCAGAACCCTTCTGGGCTTCAAATCATACCTAGATTTCTGTTTTCATACTTATATTTCACCTCAATATTCTTGTAAATATTTCAGGTTCCCAATACCATTATTCATCGCACAGAGTCATACATAACCAAAATCAAACCTGTTTTTAACAGCCAGTATACACTGTTCCCTCAATCATTTTACAGAAGAGCAGGGACAGAGTGGTTCTTACAATACAGGAGAGTTGGGGACCTTCCACATTAAGAGAACCTCAAATGTCCATGCACAAATCATACCTGGAGAAGTTGTAAGCAGGTATGAAGCACCTGAGAGAGCAAAAGTCATCTTCCATGGCAAACAACCTGGTCAGGATGAAGGGATGTGTCTGAATCGGCCTCTCTCTTCTTATTGTAGAGAACATGGACCAAACCAGGCCTGGGTGGAGAGCTGTTCCAGGGTGCCAATGGTTGATATACATTCTACCTTATGAAAGTGTCAGAGGAAGTAGGGGCAAACTCCATCTTATGTTACCCTTGGAAGCAACTGTTAGGACAAAGTGGTTGCCAAGGCAGTGACCTCATTCAGTTCCAAAGAATGTGACATACCTCAGTTCCTTGGTGATGGAACTCTCTTAACTTGGTATCCAAGAAGCCAGGCAGTTAGAGGCAGTCCCAGTCCCAGTCCCAGTGGGCTCACTTGTTTGGATTTACCAAGGACAGAGTCAGTTTTCTTGGTACCTAATGATGTGAGGAAGGCCAAATGCCAGGAGAGCTCTGAAGATGGACCTTTCCTGAGAAAACAGGTAGTGGCTAACCACTTTTTCCTGACTTCTTCACAGAGTTGTTCAAGGAAACAAGATCGGAGAGAAGACAGGACATTTCGGGAAAACATAGTATGGCCCACCAGTCAGAGGACACCCCAGATAGTCACAGACCTACTTGGGGGAAGGAGGTGCCTTTGTGGGAGTGCGTGTGGGTTTGTTGTTTTGTCTCATGTTCTGAGAATAGATAGGAAAGTAGGTTTGTTTGGTTTGGAGTGGACAGTTTCTAGTAAGTCATTTGACACGGCGAGTGTTTCTGTTTCTGTGTATTCCACTGTGTCCATTGTTGTAGACATTAGAAAAGAGAATGCATTAATGGATGTGTCCTGTCTAGTATAAATCTTCCCATAATTCATCCTGCCAATATATAAATGGACTGCAGCTTGTCTTATCGATGTGCAACATCTGCTATCTTTCTAAGTTGTTGTTTTCTTCCCGAATTCTGGCCACTCTCCAGAATAGGCTCATGGATTTCTGTCCAAAATGGTACCACCTCCAAGCTCTGTGACATGGCCACGTACTGGATAGCTGAAGAGAATGGCCAGCATCTCAGAAAACTCAGATATCAGTGTGACCAGGAAAGTCTCAGTGCAGAAACCCTGCTTTGGGCCTTTTGCTGACTTATTGTTGTGTTGCACTGAATGTCAGGAAGGTCTTTGCCTCAGGCCACCCCTTTGTGAAGCCTGAAGAAAACAGTTTTCAAATGGAAATGAATGGGCATCACCTGTGGCTTCTGGCTTCATTGCTTTGGGAAAGGATGTGTCTGAATCAGCCTCTTGGCCATGTGTGTGGCTGTGACTTAGATTCTCAGCACCTGATGAATCTAAAAATGATCCCCTGCGTGCATCCAAAACCATAAGGGCAAAAAATCTTTCATTGTGGATGAATTCTCTTGCCTTCCTCTGTTAAAATCCTGAACTCCATAAGTGAGAATAGGGATTCTTTGGGTCAAATGAGTTCTTCAAATCTCTGCAGAGGTGCTTGGGTTTTCGAATAACTTTAAATCACATAAAGAATGTATTCCTGAAATCAGTAGGTTTCAAATTGGTGAAACACAGAAGAATTAACGGCAATCTTCTTTGATCATTCCTGGTTCACAGAAACGGTGTCCAGGCCACCCTGACTTTAGGCAAATGAGGGGCAAACGAGCTGATTTTGGACACTGTCTTGGGCTGCGCCCCTCATGGAAACCTCCAGCCAGAGGTTAAGATGAGTTACTATATGGAATAAGATGAGGGCCATGTGGGAGTGTTTCGGTTTTAATTTTGGTCATTTGTGTGACAGTTGGAAGAAATGACTGTGTCCACGTGGGCTTGAACTCTGGTGTGATTCCCCTTAGAGACTGGGTTTTGGAACTGAACTCAGAGAAGCATTGCCATGAATTTTGTTGGGATTTTAAGAGGCCACGCATGAAAGTCGCTCTTGGAAACTGAGATCTAGGCCCCAGGTGGATTTCCACAGAGGCCTGGGAAACTCAGCAAGGATATCAAATGATTTTATTCTTAAAGAAATGGCAGCCATAGTTGAGAGTCAAAACACACATGGACCTCACATTGTAGACCTCAATGGGCCTGGCCTAATGTGACCTTTTGTCCACTCTTTGGGAAGCCTTGCCTTTTAGAGATCTCCAGAGATTTCATTGAAATGAGCTTCCTCACCATTTAATGTTTGCTGCATGAATTGAAACCCACAGTGCCTCCAACTTCATGCTTGAAAAATGGCTAGATAAATACCATGAAATTTTTGAAATTCCTATGACCAGGTGGCACTGGAGAAACATTGGATGTCCTGTTGCTGATTATGAGTATACCAGACAGTGCCTTGATTTACTGAGTTTCATGAAAATGGTGTAGAACAGAGATGCCAGTAAGTTGGAGCCTGCTGAGTAGTGGGTCTAGAGCAGTGGTGGGGAGGTGTTTGATAAAACATCCGTGGTAGGGCCATGTGGATCTACCATTGGATTCCAAAGGGCTTGTAACTGACATGGTGCAGCCAGCAGACCCTTATATGTAAAGGCATCTTGTTATATGGAGAGTCTTCAGAGGAAAATGGAGAATCAGGTTGATATGGACAAGGGGGCAATGGGCCAAGCTGTGAGAGATAGAAGCCTAGTTGGTGCATTCCCTTGCAGACCCTGACCAACCACACGTGACACAACTCCCTCCAGCACTGTATCCCAGTTTAGCTCCTAGTATTTCGTGAAACAAATACCAAACTCACAGTGCAGCAGGAAAAACACCACAAAAAGTGGAGGAGGACCAAATGGCTTCACAGTCCACACGGGGAGACACTTAGTCTCCAGTGGCATCAGTTAACCTACAAAGAGAGGATTCAGCACTGCTTCATCTAGTTCTTTGGAAAATAAGAAACCATGTCCTCCAGGTCACATAGATGCAGACCCAGCTCTCATAGTCTCACTACAAAGGAAGCCAAATCTCCTGAAAACAACATATATTTCAAGTGCGGAATCTCAGAGGAGTTTCTCAAAAAGTTTTTAGGCCAGCAGAGCTCCATGTTTGTGGAGTGTTTACCCTGTCCCTTAGTTTTGGAAACTTTTCTACCACCTCCAAGGTTGTGAACTGCTGAGCATTTTCCATTCCAGATATGTATTCACTGATTTTGTAACTCCTCTCCTCTAATTGTGTCTTACTTGGGGTGAAGGTGATGTCAAGGCATTCTTCTGGATGAGAGCGGGAGGAAATTGTGCAGCATATATTTACATACGCATTGGATTCATTTTCAAATTTTCCATTTGAAGTACTGAATCCCTGACATTAACCCATACCTGGTAGACTTAGACAGTTCATCCTAATATAATGGGGAAAATTAACCCAACACAATAGAAATACAAGCACTTCAGAGGAGACATGTTGTATAGGTGGACTTGACATTTGTATTATATAAGGTAGGAGTTATAAATCTAGTCAAATTTTAATTGAAATATTCTCCATGTGTTTTTAAACTTAACAAATATGTGAATTCTTGTTTCCCTTTTCTGTAGCCTATTCACACATGTATATTTATATGCATATATAGAATCCTACCAGGTATCACATGTACATTTTTGTGAGGTGGCTGTCTTGGCAGATACAAATTGTGAGAAGAGTTCACTCCTCCTAAATGCTGTTGGAAATGAAAATTCAACCTATAGGAGAGCGTCCTAGTACAACAACATTATACATAAACTCATGTTCAGTAAAATAAATATGTTTGCATCTGTGGATGATATATATTTACTGATGAATTTCGATTGGCATTTATATTGGTACTTTTTAATGTCTGTGAGTGTTGTGTGTGTGTGTGTGTGTGTGTGTGTGCGTGTGTGTGTGTGTGTGTGTATATATATATATATATATATATATATATAAATAGATAGATATATATAGATATATATATAGATGTAGATATAGATATAGATATACTCTCCAAATTTTTCAAAATATGGAATATATGTGTCTAATATACACTCTCTAAATTCATTCATGTTCATGTATGTGGATTTGTAATCAACTTTTCACAAGATTATAATCATAAATATTCATCCACTTGAAATACATATTTGTTTCCTAGTACTGAAATCTAACTTCAGTGAATTGTGCATACAAATCCTAATTATTCTACAGTAACTGACCCAGTCTAACATCAATGCAAGTAGACTCCTATGGGACATGATATGTAATTTGTCATTCATTTGTATTCGACACTGCTACATTATTGTTTCCTCAGTTTTTGCACATCATAGGATATACATTTCATCCACAAGTTCACAAATTAACAGGCATTTGTTTCAACTTTAATCACTTCTTGCTTCAGAACACATGTATTGTCAGGGTTTCTTGAATGGTCTTTTCATGAGACTTCTTTCCAAACACATTATTTTGAATTTCCATAATCATTTTGAAGCAAAACTCACACACTCTTTATGATAAACCAAAACATTAATATTTCCATTAGATATATAACTGGTTGGAATGAATGATTGTATATCAATATACGACTTCCTTTAATTTTTCAGATATCAGTTCAATTCATTATTTAAAGTTCAAAAAAGTTATATTATTTATTCACAGTATGGTCTATTCATGCTTTTTCTCTATGTTCATAGAAACAGGGTACACCTCTTTCTACCCCCGATTCTATTTTACATCTTCAATATATTGCTCCCAGAAATGGTGAAAGAATTACTCATGTCACCTCATTATCACAGTAATATTCTGGACAAAAAATGGAAAGGTCACACTTATGATTGTACCAAAGCCTAAATGGAAAGTGAACATGGATTTCTAAAAACATCCATTTCCAGGTTGCCTAATGCTGTCAATTGTCAATCCTATTGGTGACTACATTTTTGTTTTTTCCTAGTTTATATATTCAAACTCAACCCTGTTGAAAATGTCTAATTCTATCACTCACTTTATACTTTGCCTGATTTCGTAATGTTTCTATTGATATCTGCTTTTCTACATATTTTCCCCAGTTCAACATAGTGACTGACTCTTCATATGTGCTGAAATATACTTTCACTCTATAACTGAAAGTCTATTGCTAAAGAACTTTTGGTCCAAATCCTATACTCACTCTTCTTCCGAAACCTACTGACTATCTTCCTAATCCTACTGAATATCCCTTTTTGACTAGATGTTCTCTTCTAAATTCAATCATCCAATGTACAAGGTCCTATGCCATTGTATATCAAATTATCTGAGACAAATTTGCAGAACATAATTCAAAGTTCACTATCCCAATCAAGGGCAGAACCCTTCTGGGCTTCAAATCATACCTAGATTTCTGTTTTCATACTTATATTTCACCTCAATATTCTTGTAAATATTTCAGGTTCCCAATACCATTATTCATCGCACAGAGTCATACATAACCAAAATCAAACCTGTTTTTAACAGCCAGTATACACTGTTCCCTCAATCATTTTACAGAAGAGCAGGGACAGAGTGGTTCTTACAATACAGGAGAGTTGGGGACCTTCCACATTAAGAGAACCTCAAATGTCCATGCACAAATCATACCTGGAGAAGTTGTAAGCAGGTATGAAGCACCTGAGAGAGCAAAAGTCATCTTCCATGGCAAACAACCTGGTCAGGATGAAGGGATGTGTCTGAATCGGCCTCTCTCTTCTTATTGTAGAGAACATGGACCAAACCAGGCCTGGGTGGAGAGCTGTTCCAGGGTGCCAATGGTTGATATACATTCTACCTTATGAAAGTGTCAGAGGAAGTAGGGGCAAACTCCATCTTATGTTACCCTTGGAAGCAACTGTTAGGACAAAGTGGTTGCCAAGGCAGTGACCTCATTCAGTTCCAAAGAATGTGACATACCTCAGTTCCTTGGTGATGGAACTCTCTTAACTTGGTATCCAAGAAGCCAGGCAGCCAGAGGCAGTCCCAGTCCCAGTCCCAGTGGGCTCACTTGTTTGGATTTACCAAGGACAGAGTCAGTTTTCTTGGTACCTAATGATGTGAGGAAGGCCAAATGCCAGGAGAGCTCTGAAGATGGACCTTTCCTGAGAAAACAGGTAGTGGCTAACCACTTTTTCCTGACTTCTTCACAGAGTTGTTCAAGGAAACAAGATCGGAGAGAAGACAGGACATTTCGGGAAAACATAGTATGGCCCACCAGTCAGAGGACACCCCAGATAGTCACAGACCTACTTGGGGGAAGGAGGTGCCTTTGTGGGAGTGCGTGTGGGTTTGTTGTTTTGTCTCATGTTCTGAGAATAGATAGGAAAGTAGGTTTGTTTGGTTTGGAGTGGACAGTTTCTAGTAAGTCATTTGACACGGCGAGTGTTTCTGTTTCTGTGTATTCCACTGTGTCCATTGTTGTAGACATTAGAAAAGAGAATGCATTAATGGATGTGTCCTGTCTAGTATAAATCTTCCCATAATTCATCCTGCCAATATATAAATGGACTGCAGCTTGTCTTATCGATGTGCAACATCTGCTATCTTTCTAAGTTGTTGTTTTCTTCCCGAATTCTGGCCACTCTCCAGAATAGGCTCATGGATTTCTGTCCAAAATGGTACCACCTCCAAGCTCTGTGACATGGCCACGTACTGGATAGCTGAAGAGAATGGCGAGCATCTCAGAAAACTCAGATATCATTGTGACCAGGAAAGTCTCAGTGCAGAAACCCTGCTTTGGGCCTTTTGCTGACTTATTGTTGTGTTGCACTGAATGTCAGGAAGGTCTTTGCCTCAGGCCACCCCTTTGTGAAGCCTGAAGAAAACAGTTTTCAAATGGAAATGAATGGGCCTCCCCTGTGGCTCTTTGCTTAATTGCTTTGGAAAGGGATGTGTCTTTATCAGACTCTTGGACCTGTGTGTGGCTGTGACTTAGATTCTCAGCACCTGATGGATCTTAAGAATGATCCCATGTGAGCTTCCAAACCCAAAATGGCAAAAAATATCATTCATTGTGAATGAAGTCTCTTGCTTTCCTCTGTTAGGTTCCTGCACTCCATCAAATGAGAATAGGGATTCTTTGGGTCAAATGAGTTCTTCAAAGCCCTGAAGAGGTGCTTGTGTTTTCGCATGACTCGAAATCACCTAAAGAATCGATACCTAAATTCAGTTGGCCTCAAATTGGAGAAACACAGAAGTATTAACGGCAGGCTTATTTGTTCACTCCTCATTCACAGAAACGGTTTCCAGGCTACCCTGACTTTAGGAAAATGAGGGGCAAACGAGCTGATTTTGGACACTATCTTGGGCTGCGCCCCTCATGGAAACCTCCAGCCAGAGGTTAAGATGATTGACTATATGGAATAAGATGAGGGCCATGTGGGAGTGTTTTGGTTTTTGTTTTGGTTTTAATTTTGTTCATTTGTGTGGCATTGGAAAAAATGACTGGGTGTACGTGGGCTTGAAATCTGGTGTCATTCCCCTTAGAGACTGGGTTTTGGAACTGAACTCAGAGAAGCATTGCCATGAATTTTGTTGGGATTTTAAGAGGCCACGCATGAAAGTCACTCTTGGAAACTGAGACCTAGGCCCCGGGTGGATTTCCACAGAGGCCTGGGAATTTCAGCAAGGATATCACATGATTTTATTCTTAAAGAAATGGCAGCCATAGTTGAGAGTCAAAACACACATGGACCTCACATTGTAGACCTCAATGGGCCTGGCCTAATGTGACCTTTTTCCACTCTTTGGGAAGCCTTGCCTGTGAGAGTTCTCCAGAGAATTCATTGAAATGAGCTTCCTCACCATTTAATGTTTTCTGAATGAATGGAAACCCCCATTGCCTCCAACTTCATGCTTGAAAAATGGCTAGATAAATACCATGAAATTTTTGAAATTCCTATGACCAGGTGGCACTGGAGAAACATTGGATGTCCTGTTGCTGATTATGAGTATACCAGACAGTGCCTTGACTTACTGAGTTTCATGAAAATGGTGTAGAACACAGATGCCAGTAAGTTGGAGCCTGCTGAGTACTGGGTCTAAAGCAGTGGTGGGGAGGTGTTTGATAAAACATCCGTGGTAGGGCCATGTGGATCTACCATTGGATTCCAAAGGGCTTGTAACTGACATGGTGCAGCCAGCAGACCCTTATATGTAAAGGCATCTTGTTATATGGAGAGTTTTCAGAGGAAAATGAAGAATCAGGTTGATATGGACATGGGGGCAATGGGGCAAGCAGTGAGAGATAGAAGCCTAGTTGGTGCATTCTCTTGTAGACCCTGACCCACCACACGTGACAGAACTCCCTCCAGCACTGTGTCCCAGTTTAGCTCCTAGTATTTCGGGAAACAAATACCAAACTCACAGTGCAGCAGAAAAATAACCACAAAATGTGGAGGAGGACCAAATGGCTTCGGTGTCCACACGGGGACACAATTTGTCTTCAGTGGCCTCAGTTTACCTACAAAGAGAGGATTCAGCACTGCTTAATCTTGTTCATTGGAAAATAAGAAACCATGTCCTCCAGGTCACATAGATGTAGACCCAGCTTTGATGGTCTCACTACATAGGAAGCCAAATCTCTTGAAAACAATATATAATTCAAGTGCGGAAGCTCAGAGGCAGTTTATCAAAAAGTTTTTAGGCCAGCAGAGCTCCATGTTTGTGGAGTGTTTACCCTGTCCCTTAGTTTTGGAAACTCCTCTACCACCTCCAAGGTTGTGAGCTCCTGAGCATTTTACATTCCAGATATGTATTCACTGATTTTGTAACTCTTCTCCTCTAATTGTGTCTTACTTGGGGTGAAGGTAATGTCAAGGCATTCTTCTGGATGAGAGCGGGAGGATATTTGTGCAGCATATATTTACATACACATTGGATTCATTTTCCAATTTTCCATTCGAAGTACTGAATCCCTGACACTAACCCATACCAAGTAGACTCAGACTATTCATCCTAATATAATGGGGAAAATTAACCCAACACAATAGAAATACAAGCACTTCAGAGGAGACATGTTGTATAGTTGGACGTGACATTTGCATTATATTAGTTAGGAGATATAAATCTAGTCAAATTTTAATGGAAATATTCTCCATGTGTTTTTAAACTTAACAAATATGTGAATGCTTGTTTCCCTTTTCTGTAGCCTATTCACACAAGTATATTTATATGCATATATAGAATCCTACCAGGAATCACACGTACATTTTTGTGAGGTGGCTGTCTTGGCAGATACAAATTGTGAGAAGAGTTCACTCCTCCTAAATGCTGTTGGAAATGAAAATTCAACCTATAGGAGAGCGTCCGAGTAGAACAACATTATACATAAACTCATGTTCAGTAAAATAAATATGTTTGCATCTGTGGATGATATATATTTACCGATGAATTTCGATTCGCATGTATATTGGCACTTTTTAATGTCTGTGAGTGTTGTGTGTGTTTGTGTGTGTGTGTGTGTGTGTGTGTAGATATAGATATAGATATACTCTCCAAATTTTTCAAAATATGAAATATATATGTCTAATATACACTCTCTAAATTCATTCATGTTCATGTATGTGGATTTATAATCCACTTTTCACAAGATTATAATCAGAAATATTCATCCACCTGAAATACATATTAGTTTCCTAGTACTGAAAACTAACTTCAGTGAATGGTGCATACAAATCCTAATTATTCTACAGTAACTGACCCAGTCTAACATCAATGCAAGTAGACTCCTATGGGACATGATATGTAATTTGTCATTCATTTGTATTCGACACTGTACATTATTGTTTCTTCAGTTTTTGCACATCATAGGATATACATTTCATCCACAAGTTCACAAATTAATATGCATTAGTTTCAACTTTAATCACTTCTTGCTTCTGAACACATGTATTCTCAGGGTTTCTTGACTGGTCTTTTCATGAGACTTCTTTCCATACACATTATTTTGAATTTCCATAATCATTTTTAAGCAAACCTCACACACTCTTCATGATAAACCAAAACACTAATATTTCCATTAGATATATCACTGGTTGGAATGAATGATTGTATATCAATATACGATTTCCTTTAATTTTTCAGATATCAGTTCAATTCATTATTTCAAGTTCAAAAAAGTTATATTATTTATTCACAGTATGGTCTATTCATGCTTTTTCTCTATGTTCATAGAAACAGGGTACACCTCTTTGTACCCCGATTCTTATTTTACATCTTCAATATATTGCTCCCAGAAATGGTGAAAGAATTACTCATGTCACCTCATTATCACAGTAATATTCTGGACAAAAATGGAAAGGTCACACTTATGATTGTACCAAATCCTAAATGGAAGGTGAACATGGATTTCTAAAAACATCCGTGTCCAGGTTGCCTAATGCTGTCAATTGTCAATCCTATTGGTGACTACATTTTTGTTTTTTCCTAATTTATATATTCAAACCCAACCCTGTTGAAAATGTCCAATTCTATCACTCACTTTATACTTTGCCTCATTTCGTAATGTTTCTATTGATATCTGCTTTTCTACATATTTTCCCCAGTTCAACATAGTGACTGACTCTTCATATGAGCTGACATTTACATTCACTCTATAACCAAAAGTGTATTGCTAAAGAACTTTTGGTCCAAATCCTATACTCACTCTTCTTCCTAAACCTACCGACTATCTTCCTAATCGTACTGATTATCCCTTTTTGACTGGATGTTCTCTTCTAAATTAAATCATCCAATGTACAAAGTCCTATGCCATTGTATATCGAATTATCTGAGACATCTTTGCAGAACATAATTCAAAGCTAAGTATCCCAATCAAGGGCAAAACCCTTCTGGGCTTCAAATCATACCTAGATTTCTCTTTTCATACTTATATATCACCTCTATATTCTTGTAAATATTGCAGGTTACCAATACCATTATTCATCGCACAGAATCGTTCGTAACCCAAATCAAACCTGTTTTTAACCCCAAATATACACTGTTCCCTCAATCATTTTACAGAAGAGCAGGGACAGAGTGGTTCTTACAATACAGGAAAGTTGGGGACCTTGCACCTAATGAGAACCTCAAATGTCCATGTAAAAATGATACCTGGAGAAGTTGTACACAGGTATGAAGCAACTGAGAGAGCAAAAGTCATCTTCCATGGCAAACAACCTGGTCAGAATGAAGGGATGTTTCTGAATCTGCATCTCTCTTCTTATTGTAGAGAAGAGGGACCAAACCAGGCCTTAGTGGAGAGATGTTCCCGGGTGCCAATGGTTGATATACATTCTACCTTATGAAAGTGTCACAGGAAGTAGGGGCAACCTCCATCTTATGTTACCCTTGGAAGCAACTGTTAGGACAAAGTGGTTGCCAAGGCAGTGACCTCATTCAGTTCCAAAGAATGTGACATACCTCATTGCCTTGGTGATGGAACTCTCTGAACTTGGTATCCAAGAAGCCAGGCACCCAGATGCAGTCCCAGTCCCAGTCCCAGTGGGCTCACTTGTTTGGATTTCCCAAGGACAGAGTCAATTTTCTTGGTACCTAATGATGTGAGAATGGCCAAATGTCAGGAGAGCTCTGAAGGTGGACCATTTCTGAGAAAACAGGTAGTGGATAACCACTTTTTCCTGACATCTTCACAGAGTTGGTCAAGGAAACACAATCTGAGAGAAGACAGGCCATTTCGGGGGAACATTGTATGGCCCACTGGTCAGAGGACACTCCGGATAGTCACAGACCTACTTGGGGGAAGGAGGTGCCTTTGTGGGAGTGGGTGTGGGTTTGTTGTTTTGTCTCATGTTCTGAGAATAGATAGGAAAGGCGGTTTGTTTGGATTGGACTGGACAGTTTCTAGTAAGTCATTTGACACGGCGAGTGTTTCTGTTTCTGTGTATCCCACTGTGTCCGTTGTTGTACACATTAGAAAAGAGAATGCATTAATGGATGTGTCCTGTCTAGTATAAATCTTGCCATAATTCATCCTGCCCAATATATGAATGGACTGCAGCTTGTCTTATCGATGTGCAACACCTGCTATCTTTCTAAGTTGTTGTTTTCTTCCTGAATTCTGGCCACTCTCCAGAATAGGCTCATGGATTTGTGTCCTAAATATGTACCACCTCCAAGCTCTGTGACATGACCATGTACTGGATAGCTGAAGAGAATGGCGAGCATCTCAGAAAACTCAGATATCAGTGTGACCAGGATAGTCTCAGTGCAGAAACCCTGCTTTGGGCCTTTTGCTTACTTATTGTTGTGTTGCACTGAATGTCAGGAAGGTCTTTGCTCAGGCCACCCCTTTGTGAAGCCTGAAGAAAACAGTTTTCAAATGGAAATGAATGGGCCTCACCTGTGGCTCTTGCTTAATTGCTTTCGAAAGGGATGTGTCTTTATCAGCCTCTTGGACCTGTGTGTGGCTGTGACTTAGATTCTCAGCACCTGATGGATCTTAAGAATGATCCCATGTGAGCTTCCAAATCCAAAATGGCAAAAAATTTCATTCATTGTGGATGAAGTCTCTTGCCTTCCTCTGTTAGGTTCCTGCACTCCATCAAATGAGAATAGGGATTCTTTGGGTCAAATGAGTTTTTCAAAGCCCTGCAGAGGTGCTTGTGTTTTTGCATGACTCTAAATCACCTAAAGAATCGATATCTAAAATCAGTAGGCGTCAAATTGGAGGAACACAGAAGTATTAACGGCAGGCTTATTTGTTCACTCATGGTTCACAGAGACTGTGTCCAGGCTACCCTGACGTTAGGCAAATGAGGGGCAAACGAGCTGATTTTGGACACTGTCTTGGGCTGCGGCCCTCATGGAAACCTCCAGCCAGAGGTTAAGATGATTCCCTATATGGAATAAGATGAGGGCCATGTGGGAGTGTTTTGGTTTTAATTTTGGTCATTTGTGTGGCATTGGAAAAAATGACTGGGTACACGTAGGCTTGAACTCTAGTGTGATACCCCATAGAGACTGGGTTTTGGAACTGAACTCAGAGAAACATTGTCATGAATTTTGTTGGGATTTTAATAGGCCAAGCATGAAAGTCGCTCTTGGAAACTGAGACCTAGGCCCCAGGTGGATTTCCACAGAGGCCTGCAAATCTCAGCAAGGATATCACATGATTTTATTGTTAAAGAAATGGCAGCCATAGTTGAGAGTCAAAACACACATGGACCTCACATTGTAGACCTCAATGGGCCTGGCCTAATGTGACCTTTTGTCCACTCTTTGGGAAGCCTTGCCTGTGAGAGTTCTCCAGAGAATTCATTGAAATGAGCTTCCTCACCATTTAATGTTTGCTGCATGAATTGAAATCCACAGTGCCTCCAACTTCATGCTCGAGAAATGGATAGATAAATACCATGAAATTTTTAAAATTCCTATGACCAGGTGGCACTGGAGAAATATTGGATGTCCTGTTACTGTTCATGAGTATACCAGACTGTGCCTTGATTTACTGAGTTTCATGAAAATGATGTAGAACAGAGATGCCAGTAAGTTGGAGCCTGTTGAGTAGTGGGTCTAGAGCAGTGGTGGGGAGGTGTTTGATACAACATCCGTGGTAGGGCCATGTGGATCTACCATTGGATTCCAAATGGCTTGTAACTGACATGGTGCAGCCAGCAGACCCTTATATGTAAAGGCATCTTGTTATATGGAGAGTTTTCAGAGGAAAATGAGGAATCAGGTTGATATGGACAAGGGGGCAATGGGGCAAGCTGTGAGAGATAGAAGCCTAGTTTGTGAATTCTCTTGCAGACCCTGACCCACCACTCGTGACACAACTCCCTCCAGCACTGTGTCTCAGTTTAGCTCCTAGTATTTCGTGAAACAAATACCAAACTCACAATGCAGCAGGAAAAACACCACAAAAAGTGGTGGAGGACCTAATGGCTTCACAGTCCACACGGGGAGACACTTAGTCCCCAGTGGCCTCAGATTACCTACAAAGAGAGGATTCAGCACTGCTTCATCTTGTTCATTGGAAAATAAGAAACCATGTCCTCCAGGTCACATAGATGCAGACCCAGCTTTGATGGTCTCCTACAAAGGAAGCCAAATCATCTGAAAACAACATATATTTCAATTGCGAAAGCTCAGACGCAGTTTCTCAAAAAGTTTTTAGGCCAGCAGAGCTCCATGTTTGTGGAGTGTTTACCCTGTCCCTTAATTTTGGAAACTCCTCTACCACCTCACAGGTTGTGAACTCCTGAGCATTTTCCATTCCAGATATGTATTCACTGATTTTGTAACTCTTCTCCTCTAATTGCGTCTTACTTGGGGTGAAGGTAATATCAAGGCATTGTTCTGGATGAGAGCGGGAGGATATTTGTGCAGCATATATTTACATACACATTGGATTCATTTTCCAATTTTCCATTCAAATACTGAATCCCTGAAACTAACCCATACCTAGTAGACTCAGACTATTCATCCTATTATAATGGGAAAAATTAACCCAACACAATAGAAATACAAGCACTTCAGAGGAGACATGTTGTATAGTTGGACTTGACATTTGCATTATATAAGGTAGGTGTTATAAATCTAGTCAAATTTTAATGGAAATATTCTCCATGTGTTTTTAAATTTAACAAATATGTGAATTCTTGTTTCCCTTTTCTGTAGCCTATTCACATATGTATATTTATATGCACATATAGAATCCTACCAGGTATCACACGTACATTTTTGTGAGGTGGCTGTCTTGGCAGATACAAATTGTGAGAAGAGTTCACTCCTCCTAAAACTGTTTTAAATGAAAATTCAACCTATAGGAGAGCGTCCTAGTAGAACAACATTATACATAAACTCATGTTCAGTAAAATAAATATTTTTGCATCTGTGGATGATATATATTTACTGATGAATTTCTATTGGCATTTATATTGGTACTTTTTAATGTCTGTGAGTGTTGTGTGTGTGTGTGTGTGTATAGATATAGATATAGATATAGATAGATATAGATATACTCTCCAAATTTTTCAAAATATGGAATATTTTTGTCTTATTTTGCACTTCCTAAATTTTTCATATTCATGAATGTGTATTTATAATCATCTTTTCTCAAGATTATTCTCAGAAACATTCATATACCCTACTAGACTCTGACTACTAATACTAATATAATGGAGAAAAATATCCCAAACAGAATAGAAATACAAGCATTTCAGAAGGGACATGGTGTATAGTTGGACTTGCCTTTTGCATGATATAAGGTAGGAGTTATAAATCTATTCAATTTGCTGAAATACTTTTCCATATGTTATTTTTTTTTTGACACAAAACAAAATTTAATCTTCGAAAACTAAATAAAATTGACACATCCTTAACCAAGCTAATGAAGAAAAAAACCTCAAATTACTAAAATTAAGGATCGTAAAAGAACTTTTACAGAGTACACAACTAAAATACAGAGAATAATTAAAAACTAATTTGAAAATTTATACTCTAATAAATTAAAATACCATGATGACATCAATAAAATTTTAGAGATATACCCAAACTGAATTAGTAGGACATGAACAATTTAAACAAATCAATTTCAAGCAATGAAATAGAAGTTGCTGTCAACAGCCTACCAATCAAGCAACGCCCAGGAACAGACAGATTCTCAGTCAAGTTCTACAAGACCTTCAAAGAAGCATTCATCACAATACTCCTCAAATTATTCCATAAAATAGAAAAGCATGGAACTCCTCCAAACTCATTTCATGAGGATAGTATCACTCACATACCAAAATCAGACAAAGACACATCAAGGAAAGAAAACTTCAGAGCAATATTCCTGACAAACATATATACAAAAATTCTCAATAAAATTCTTTTTTTTAAGCCAAAGTTAATCAAAAGGGATAAAGAGGGACACTACACACTATTCCATGTGTTTTTAAAGTTAAGAAATATATGAATTCCTGTCTCCCTTTCTCTGTAGCCTATTAAGCACATGTATTTTTATATGCACAAATAGAATCCTACCTGGTTTCACACGTACATTTTTGTGAGGTGGCTGACTTGGCAGATACTATTTGTGAGAAGAGATCACTCCTCCTAAATGCTGTTGGTACAGAAAATTCAACCCATGGGTGAGCTTCCTAGATGAACAACATTCTACATACATCCATGTTCAGTAAAATGAATATTTTGGGATATGCGGATGAGTTATTTTTCATGATGAATTTCGATTGACATATATATTGTGACATTATAATGTGTGTGTGTTTGTGTGTCTATATATATATATATATATATATATATATATATATATATATAGTCTCCAGATTTTCCAAAATATGAAATATATGTCTTCTTATACACCGCCTGAATTCATTCATATTCATATATGTGGATTTATAATTAACTTTTAACAAGTTTATTCTCAGAAATATACATCCACTGACATACATATTTGTTTCCTAGTACTGAAAACTAACTTCAGGGAAGGGTTCTTACAAATCCTAATATTTCTAGAGTAACTGACCAAGTTTAACATCAATGCAAATACATTCCTATTTGATATGATGTGTTTGTTAAAGTTCATTTTTATTCAAACTTGGTACGTTATTATTTATTCAGTTTATGGACATCATAAAATATATCCCTTCATTCACAAGTTCACAAATTTATAAATATTTGGTTCACTTTCAATCACTTCCTCCTTCGGAACACATATATTCCTTCATGTTTCTTGACGGGTCTTTTCACTGGACTTCTTTCTAAACACGTTATTTTCGATTGAATAATCATTTTTGAAGCAAAACTCACACACTATTCATGATAAACGGTAACCCTAATAATACCATTAGATATATAACTGGTTGGAATTAATGTACGTATATCAATATATGATTTCCTCTATATTTTCAGATATTAAAACAATCCATTATTTAAATTTGGAACCAGTCATATAATTTTTTCACAGTATGGTCTATTAATGCATCATCTCTATATTCATCAACACAGGGTAAACCTATTAGTATCCCCAGTACTAATTCATATGTTTTCAAAATATTGCTCCCAGAAAAGGTGGAAGAAATACTCATGTCACCTGATCTACATATACATATTATCACAGTAATATTCTGGACACAAAATGCAAAGGTCACCGTTATGATTGCAATAAAGCCTCAATGGAATGTGAACATGGATTACTAAAAACATCCATGCCCAGTTTGCCTAATGCTCTCAAATGTCAATCCAATTGGTGACTACATTTTTGTTTCTTTTTAAGATTATGTATTCAACCTCAACCATGTTGAAAATGTCTAATCCTATCACTCACGTTATACTTTGCCTGATTTCCTAATGTCTCTATTGATGTCTGCTTTCCTACATATTTTTTCCCAGTTCATCATTGTGCCCGACTTTTCACATATGGTGCCATTAATATTCACTCTCTAACAGAAACCTATTGCTAAAGAACTTTTGGTCCAAATCCTAGACTCACTCTTCCTTCTAAACCTACGGACTATCTTTCTAATCCTACACACTATCCCTTTTTCACTGGATGTTCTCTTCTACATTCAATCATCTGAGGTACAGGGTCTTATGCCATTGTATATCGATTTAACTGAGACCTCGGTGCAAAACATTACTCAAGCTAAGGATCCCAATCAAGGGCCCAAATCCTTCTGGGCTTAAAATATTACCTAGATTTCTGTTTTCATACTTATATTTTACCTCTATATTCTTTTAAATATCGCTGGTTCCCAATACCATTATTCATCCAGCAGAATGATTCCTAAGCCAAATGGAACATGCTATTGACCCTAACCATACAATGTTCCCTCAATCTCACTTTACAGAAGAGGAGGGATAAAGTTGATATTACAATACAGGAAGTTAGGAGATCTTCCACCTGCTGAGTACCTCAAAATCCATGCAGAAATAATCCCTGGAGAAGATGTTGGCAGCTATGAAAGACCTGAGAGAACAAAAGTCATATTCCATGGCAAACAACATGGTCAGGATGAAAGGATGTGTCTGAGTCATCCTCTCTATTTTTAATGCAGGGAAGATGGACCAAAGCAGGCCTGTGTGGAGAGCTGTTCCCAGGTGACTATGGTTTCTATACCATTCTAACATGTGAATGTATCACAGGAAGTAGGGCAGCCTCCATGTCAGGAGACACTAGGACGCAACTGTTAGGACAAAGTGGTGGCCAAGACAGGGACCTCATTTATTTCCTGAAGGTAGTGACCTCACCTCATTTCCTTGGTGATGGAACTCTCTGAATTTTGTGATCCAGGAAGCCAGGCACCCAGAGCCAGTCCCAGTCCCAGTTGCAGTGGGCTCACTTGTTTGGATTCACTAAGGACAGAGTCAGTCTTTCTTGGTACCTACTGATGTAAGGGTTGCCAAATACCAAGAAAGCTCTGAAGAGGGGTCTTTCCTGAGAGGACAGGAATTGGCTCACCACTGCCTCCTGACAACTTCACAGAGTTGACCAAGGAGACCAGATGTGAGACAGAAAGGCCATTTCTGGGGAACATCATATGGCCTACCAGTCAGAGGACACTCCAGATAGTGACAGACCTACTTGTGGGAAAAAGTTGCATTTGTGGGTGTTGGTTTGTGTTTGTGGTTTTTTTCTCATGTTCTGAGAATAGGTAAAAAAGGAGGTTTGTTTGGTTTGGAGTGGACTGTTTCCAGTAAGTCATTTGACAAGGAGACTGTTTCTATGTCTGTGTATCCCACTGTATTTTTCTTTGTAGATATTAGAAAAAAAATAGCTCATTGGTTGTGTCCTGTCTAGTAGAAAGCTTCCCAGCATGCATCCTTTCCAATTAATGAATGGACTGAGGCTTGCCTTATCCATGGGCAACACCGGCTATCTACCTAATTTTCCATTTTTTCATGAATTCTGGCCACTCTCAAGATTAGTATCATGTATTTTTGTACAAGATATGTACCACCTCCAAGCTCTGTGACATGGCCATGTACTGGATAGCTGAAGGGAATGGCGAGCATCTCAGAAAACTCATATATCAGAGTAACCAGGAAAGTCTCCGTGGAGAAACCCTGCTTGGGGCCTTTTGATTACCTATTGTTCTGTTGCTCTGAATGTCAGAAAGGTCTTTGCCTCAGGCCACCCCTTTGTGAAGCCTGAAGAAAACAGTTTTAAAATGGAAATGAATGGGCATCACCTGTGGCTCTTTGCTTCATAGCTTTGGAAATGGATGTGTCTGAATCAGCCTCTTGACCCTGTGTGAGCCTGTGGTTTAGATTTTCAGCACCTGATGAATCTAAAGAAAGATCCCATGTGGGCATCCAAAACCTAAATGGAAAAAAGATCAGTGATTGTGGATGATGCCTCTCGCCTTCCTCTGTAAGATTCCTGACCTCCATCAAGTGAGAATAGGGATCATTTGTGTCAAATAAGTTCTTCAAAGGGCTGCAGAGGGGAGACAATAGGTGCTTGGGTTTTCTTATAACTCCAATTCACACTAAAAATCTATACCCCACAGTCAGTATGCCTCAAATTTGAGAAGTGGAGTAGTATTAACGGCAGGCCTATTTGATCACTTCTGTTTCACACTAACGTTGTCCAGGCCACCCTGACTTTAGGCAAATGAGGGGCAAGGGAGTTTATTTTTGACACTGTCTTGGGCTGTGCCCCTCATGGAAACCTCCAGCTAGAGGTTATGATTAGTGTCTATATAAAAGATGAAGAGGGCCGTGTGAGAGTGTTTTGGTTTTAATTGTCATCATTTGTGTAGCAATTGGAAGAGATGCCTGGGTCCACCTGGGCTTGAACTCTGTTGTGATTCCCCTTAGAGACTGAGTTGTGTAACTGACCTCAGAGAAGTATTGCCATGAATTGTGTTGGGATTTCAGGAGGCCACACATGAGATTCACCATTGGAATCTGAGATCTTGGCCCAGGGTGACTTTACACAGAGCACTGGGAATCTAAGCCAGGATATCACAAGATTTTATTCTGAAAGATTCCAGCCATAGTTGAGAGTCAAAACACACATGCAACTCACATTGTAGACCTCAATGGGCCTGGCTTCATGAGACCTTTTGCCCACTCTTTGGGAAGCCTTGCCTGTGAGAGTTCACCAGAGCTTTCATTGAAGTGAGATTCCTAACCATTTATTGGTTCCTGTATAAATTGAATCCCACAGTGCCTCCAACTTCATTATTGAAAAATATCTAGATATATACCATGAATTTTTTGAAATTACCATGACCAGGTGGCACTGGAGAACATTTGGATGTCCTGTTGCTAATCATGATTGTACCAGACAGTGCCTTAATTGACTGTGTTTCATGAAAATGCTGTAGAACATAGATGCCAGTAAGTTGGAGCCTGCAGACTAGTGGGCATAAAGCAGTGGAGTGTAGGTGTGTGAAAAAACATCAGTTGTGGGTCCACGTGGATCTGGCATTGGCTTAGAAATGACTTGTCACTGACATGGTACATCCAGCAGACCCTTCTATGTAAAGGCATCTTGTTATATGGAGAGGATTCCTGCCAATGATCAGAATAAGGGGGCTATTGTCGAGTTGAAAAGCTATGTGGGATTTAAGCCTCATTGGTGCATTTTACTGCAGACCCTCACCCACCACATATGAGAGTACATCCTCCAGCACTGTGTCCCAGTGGAGCTCCTTGTATTTCGTGAAGCCAATACAAAACTCACAGTGCAGCAGTAAGAAACACCACGAAAGTGGAGCATGAACAAATGGCTTTACAGACAACACGGTTAGATACTTAGACCCCAGTGGCCAAAGTTTCCCTACAAATAGAGAATTCAGCACTGCTGCCTCATGTCCACTAGAAAATAAGGAACCATGTCATCCAGGTCACATAGATGGAGACCCAGCATTGATGGTCTCACTACAAAGGAAGCAAAAGCTCCTGACAAAAACATATTTCAACTGCCCAACCTCAGAGGCAGTTTCTCAAAAAGTCATTAGGCCAGCAGAGCTCCATGTTTGTGAAGTGTTTACCCTCTCCCTTTTTGTAAACTGTTCTACCTCCTACAAGTTTGTGAAGTTCTGAGCATTTTCCTTTCCACATATGTATTCACAGATTTTCTAACTCTTCTCCACTAATTGGGTCTTATTTGGGGCGAAGATAATGTCAAAGCATTGTTCTGGCTGAGAGTGGGAAGATTTTTGTGTAGCACATATTTGCATACATATTAGATTCATTTTCCTATTTTCCATTTGAAATACTGAATCCCTGACACTAACCCATACCCTACTAGACTCTGACTACTAAACCTAATATGATGGAGAAAAAGAAACCTAACAGAATAGAAATACAGGCCTTTCATAGGAGGCATGGTGTATACTTGGACTTGCCTTCTGCTTTATCAATGGTATGTGTTATAAATCTAGTCAACTTTTCATTGTAATACTTCTCCATGAGTTTTTAAAGTTAACACATATGTAAATTTCTGTCTCCCTTTCTCTGTAGCCTATTCATCAAATGTATTTTTTTATGCATTTTTAGAATTCTACCTGGTATCACATGTACATTCTTGTGAGATCGCTTATTTTGGAAGATACAAATTGTGAGAAGAGATCGCTCCCTCTAAATACAGATGGAACTGGAATTTCCACCTATGGGTGAATTTCCTAGATGAACAATATTATGTATAAATAAATGTTCAGTAAAATGAATATTTTTGGATACGTGGATGATATATATTTCATGATGAATTTCGAATGGCATATATATTGCTACATTTTAATGTCTGTGTATGTGTGTATCTATCTATTTATCTATCTATCTATATAGATATAGATATCTACTCTTAAGATTTTCAAAATATGAAATATATGTGTCTTATTATACACTCCCTAAGTAAACTCATGTGTGTGTATGTAGATTTATAATCATCTTTTCACAAAATTATTCTTAGAAATATTCATCCACCTTAAATACATATTTTTTCCTAGTACTGAAAAGTAAATTAAGTGAATGGTGTATACAATTCGTAATATTTCTACAGTGACTGAACCAGTTTCACATCAATGTAAGTAGACACCTATGGGACCATGATGTGTATTTTGAAGTTCATTTTTATTCAGACACTGGTACATTACTATTTCTGCAGTTTATGGACATTATAGGATATATCCTTTCATCCACAATTTCACAAATTTATAGGCATTTGGTTCACTTTCAATCACTTCCTACTTCAGAACACATGTATTCCTCCATGTTTCTTGACTGTTCTTTTCATGAGATTCTTTCCAAACACAGTATTATTGATTTCCATAATCACTTTTGAAGCCAAACTCACACACTCTTCATGATAAACCATAACGCTAATATTACCATTAGATGTATAACTGGTTGGAATGAATGTATGTATATCAATATAAGATTTCCTATATATTTTCAGATATCAATTCAATCCATTATTTAACGTTTGAACCAGTTATATTATTTATTCACAGTATGGTCTATTAAGGCATCATCTCTATATTCGTAGACCAATGGTATACCTGTTTGTATCCCCAATACTAATTTTTAAGTCTTTAAAATATTGCTTTCAGAAATGGTGGAAGAAATACTGTAGTCACCTGATATACATATACATTTCATCACGGTAATATTCCTGAAACAAAATGCAAGGGTCACACTTATGATTGTATCAAAGCCTATATTGAAAGTGAGCATGTACTACTAACAACATCCATGCCCTGATTAACTAATGATCTCAAATATCATTCCTATTGGTGACTACATATTTGTTTCTTCCTAAGATTATATATTGAAACTGAACCCTGTTAAAAATGTCTTATCCTATCACCCACTTTGTACTTTGCCTTATTTCCTAATGTCTCTATTGATATCTGCTTTCCTACACATTTTCCCCAGTTTATCACTGTGACTGACTGTTCACATATGCTGACATTTACACTCACTCTCTAATCAAAACTCTATATCTAAAGAACATTTGGTCCAACTCCTCGACTCACTCAAATGGATTCTTCAAAGCCCTGCAGAGGGTAGCCCATAGTTGCTTGAGTTTTCTCATGACCCCAATTCACATAAAGAATCTATACCCCACAGAGAATAGGCCTCAAATTGGAGAAGTAGAGCAGTATTATTGGCAGGCCTATTTGATCACTCCTGCTTCACAGGAAGAGTATCCATGCCACCCTGACTTTAGGCAAATGAGAGGCATGTGAGCTTATATTGGACACTGTCTTAAGCTGCGCCCTTCATGGAAACCTCCAGCCAGAGGTTATGATGAGTCTCTAAATTGAAGAAGATGAGGGCCATGTGGGAGTGTTTTGGTTTAATTGTGGTCATTTGTGTGGTGGTTGGAAGAGATGACTGGGTCCACCTGTGCTTGAACTCTGGAGTGATTCCCCTTAGAGACTGAGTTCTGGAACAGATCTCAGAGAAGTATTGGCATGAATTGTGTTGGGATTTTAGGAGGCCACGCATGAGAGTTGCCCTTGGAGACTGAGATCTAGGCCCATGATAGCTTTCAAAGAGCACTGGGAATCTCAGCCAGGATATCACATGACTTTATTCAGAAAGACTTGGAAGCCATAGTTGAGAGTCAAAAAAAACATGGCCCTCAATTGTAGACCTCAATGGGCCTGGCTTAATGTGACCTTTTGGCCACTCTTTGGGAAGCCTTGCCTCTGAGAGTTCTCCCGAGCTTTAATTGAAATGAGCTTCCTCACCATTTCATGGTTCCTGAATGAATTGAATGCCACAGTGCCTCCAAATTTATCTTTGAAAATTGGCTAGATAAATACCATGAAATTTTTTAAATTCTTATGAACAGGTGGCACTGGAGAACCTTTGGATGTCTATTGCTGATCACGAGTGTACCAGACATTGCATTGATTGACTGGGTTTCATGAAAACGGTGAGAACAGAGATGCCAGAATGTTGAGGCCTGCTGACTAGTTGGCCTAGAGCAGTGGTGGGCAGGTGTATGATAAAACATCTGTCGTGGGGCCATGTGGATCTGCCATTGGCTTCCAAATGCCTTGTGACTGACATGGTGCAGCCAGCAGAACCATACAAGTTAACGGAACTTATTATATGGAGAGGTTTCAGGGCAATATTCAGAATCAGGTTGATATGGACATGGGTGCAAGCTTTGGGGGATAGAAGCCTGGTTGGTGCATTCTCCTGCAGACCCTCACCCACTACACGTGAGAGTACTCTCTATAGCACTGTGTCCCAGTTTTTCTTTTTGTATTTTGTGAAGCCAATACCAAAATCCCAGTGCAGCAGTAAGAAACACCACGAAAAGTGAAGTATGACCAAATGGCTTCACAGACCACATGGTTAGACACTTAGACCCCAGTGGCCTCAGTTTACCTACAAAGAGAGAATTCAGAACTGCTGCCTCATGTTCTATTGCAAATAAGGAACCATGTCATCCAGGTCACATAGATGCTGACACAGCTTTGATGGTCTCACTACAAAGGAAGCGAAAGCTCCTGACAACAACAAACATTTCAAGGGCCCAAACTCAGAGGCAGTTTCTCAGAAATTAATTAGGCCACCAGAGCTCCATGTTTGTGAAGTGTTTACCCTTTACCTTACTTTTGGAAATTCCTCTACCACCTCCAAGGTTGTGAACTCCTGAGCATTTTCTTTTCCAGATATATATTCACAGATTTTCAAACTCTTCTCCACTAATTGTGTATTACTTGTGGTGAAGGAACTATCAAGGCATTTTTTTGGATGACAGTAGGAAGATTTTTGTCTAACAAATATTCGCATACACATTAGATTCATTTCCCTATTTTCCATTTGAAATACTGAATCCCTGACACTAACCCATACCCTACTAGACTCTGACTACTAATCCTAATATGATGGAGAAAAAGAAACCTAACAGAATAGAAATACAGGCCATTCATAGGTGGCATGGTGTATACTAGGACTTGCCTTCTGCTTTATCAAGTGTATGTGTTATAAATCTAGTCAACTTTTCATTGTAGTACTTCTCCATGAGTTTTTAAAGTTAACACATATGTAAATTTCTGTCTCCTTTTCTCTGTAGCCTATTCATCTCATGTATTTTATTATGCATATTTAGAATCCTACCTGGTATCACACATACATTCTTGTGAGGTCACTGTTTTTGGATGATACAAATTGTGAAAAGAGATCACTCCCCCTAAATACTGATGAAACTGAAAATTCAACAAATTGGTGAATTTCCTAGATGAACAACATTATACATAAATCCATGCTCAGTAAAAAGAATATTTTTGGATATGAGGATGATATATATTTCATGATGAATTTTGATTGGCATATATATTGCTACATTTTAATGTCTGTGTTTTTATCTTTATAAATAAATATATATATATATATATATATATATATATATATATATATATATATATATACTCTCCAGATTTTTCACAATATTAAATATATGTGTCTTATTATTCACTCCCTAAATACATTCATATTCATGTATGTGGATTTGTAATCAAATTTGCACAAGATTATTCTCAGAAAAATTCATCCACATAAAATACATATTTATTTTCCAGTACTGAAAACAAACTTCGGTGAATTGTGCTTACAAATCCTAATATTTGCATGGTAACTGACCCAGTTTAACATTAATGCAAGTATAATCCTATGGGACATGATGTGTATTTTGAAGTTCATTTTTATTCAACAGTGGTACATTACTATTTCTTCAGTTGATGGATATCATAGGATATAACTTTTCATCCACAAGTTCACAAATCTGCAGGCATTTGGTTCACTTTCAATTACTTCTTGCTTCAGAACATATGTATTCCTCCATGTTTCTTGACTGTTCTTTTCATGAGATTCTTTCCAAACACATTATTTTCGATTTCCATAATCATTTTTGAAGGAAAGAGGCGCCTTACTTACCCCCAGAAAGGTTCGTTGAGGTCTCCTTGTCCTGCGCTGCGTGATTCCCGGCCAATGCACCAAATGTAAGGTTCCGGCGAATGTTGGAGGAAGAGATCATCAAGAAACTGCGGCTCATGCAACAGTAAAAGCCGTTTATTGAGGATCCAATCCAGCATGCTGGGGCTACGTGCTCACTCAAGATGGGAGAGCATCCCAGAGCCCCGAGCAGGGGTTGAGCAGTGCTTAAGTACACTTTTGGGCAGGGCGGGACTTTACATATACTACAGTCTCCTTTCAGAAATCATCATACACCACGGGAAAATCAAACAACAATTCCTAAACATGATTAGTTCATTTATTGGTGGGAACATGTAAGGCGGGAGTGATAGGTCAGTTCTAAAGCGGGGTACACATTCAAAATGATTGGTTTAGGCCCTGCAATGCCTATGTGCCAGGCCTCACAGGGTCCTAGGTTATTAAAAAACCAGGCGGTCAGGGGGAATATTTACTGGGTAGTCCGGGAATTGTCCTACAAGCTACAGGAATTTCAGGTTTTGCGTGTAGCATAGGAACTTAACAATACCTGGTCCTTTACATTTTAACTCAAGCCTTGCTGCTTAAAAACTTTACAACACCCGGTCTTTTACACTTTAACTTTTACACTTTAATTTCAATTTCTTTTACGCTTACAGATCACTCCTGGTGCTCAAGAAGGGTGTCCAAGCCACCATGACTTTAGGCAAATGAGGGCCAAGGGAGCTTATTTTGGACACTGTCTTGGGCTGTGCCCCTCATGGAAACCTCCAGCCAGATGTTATGATGAGTGCCTTTATGGAAGAAGAGGAGGGCAATGTGGGATTGTTTTGGTATTAATTGTGGTCATTTGTGTGACGGTTGGAAGAGATGACAGGGTCCACCTGGGCTTGAAGTCTGGTGTGAATCCCCTTAGAGACTGAGTTCTGGAACTGACCTCAGAGAAGTATTGCATGAATTGTGTTGAAATTTTAGGAGGCCACGCATGAGAGTCGCTCTTATAAACTGAGATCAAGGCCCAGGGTGGCTTTCCACAGAGCACTGGGAATATCAGCCAAGATATCCCATGATTTTATTCTTAAAGACTTGGTAGCCATAGTTGAGAGTCAAAAACACATGGAACTCACAACGTATACCTCAATGGGCCTGGCTATATTTGACCTTTTGGCCACTCTTTGGGAAGCCTTGCCTATGAGAGTTCTCCAGAGTTTCATTGAAATGAGCTTCCTCAACATTTAGTGGTTCTTGAAACCCACAGTGCCTCCAACTTCATCCTTGAAAAATGGCTAGATAAATACCATGAAATTTTTGAAAATCCCATGACCAGGTGGAACTGGAGAATCTTTGGGTGTCCTGTTGCTGATCATGAGTATACTAGAGGGTGCCTTGATTGACTGGGTTTCATAAAAATAATGTAGAAAAAAGATGCCAGTAAGTTGGAGCCTACTGAGTAGTGGGCCTAGAGCAGCAGTGGGCAGGTGTGCAGGTGTGTGATAAAACATCTGTGGTAGGTCCATGTGGTTTGGCCATTGGCTACCAAATGCCTTGTGAAGGACATGGTGCAGCCAGCAGACCCTTATTTGTAAAGGCATTTTGATATATGGAGAGGTTTCAGGGCAATTTTCAGAATCAGGTTGACATGGTCAATGGTGCAAGCTATGTGGGAAAGAAGCCTGGTTGGTGCATTCTCCTGCAGACCGTGACCCACCACAGTGACAGAACTCTCTCCAGCACTGTGTCCCAGTTGAAATTGTTGTATTTCGTGAAGCAAATACCAAAGTCCCAGTGTAGCAGCAAGAACCACAACAGAAAGTGGAAGAGGACCAAATGGCTTCACAGTCCACACGGGGTGACACTTAGCCCCCAGTGGCCACAGTTTACCTACAAAGAGAGAATTCAGCACTGCTGCCTCAGGTTCATTGGATAATAAGAAACCATGTCCTCCAGGTCACATAGATGCAGACCCAGCTTTGATGGGCTCACTATAAAGGAAGCTAAAGCTCCTGACAACAACATATATTTCAAGTGCCCAACCTCAGAGGCAGTTTCTCAAGAAGTATTTAGGCCAGCAGAGCTCCATGTTTGTGGAGTGTTTACCATGTCCCTTACTTATGGAAACTGCTCTATCACCTCCAAGGTTGGGAAATCCTGAGCGTATTCCATTCCAGATATGTATTCACGTATTTTCTAACTCTTCTCCTCTAATTGTGTCTTACTTGTGGCAAAGGTAATGTCAAGGCATTGTTGTGGATGAAAGTGGGAAGATTTTTGTGTAGCACATATTTGCATACACATTGGATTCATTTTCCAATTTTCCATTCAAAATACTGAATCCCTGACACGAAACTATACCCTACTAGACTCTGACTACTATTCCTAATATGATGGAGAAAAATAACTCAAACAGAATAGAAATACAAGCAGTTCAGAAGAGGCATGGTGTATAGTTGGACTTGCCGTTTGCATTATGTAGGTTAGGTGTTATAAATCTAGTTAATTTTTAATTGAAATAGTTCTCCATGTGTTTTTAAAGTTAATGAATATGTGAATTCCTGTATCCCTTTCTCTGTAGCCTATTCAGCACATGTATTTTTATATGCACATATAGAATCCTACCTGGTATCACATATACATTCTTGTGAGGTGGCTGACTTGGCAGATACAAATTATGAGAAGAGATCACTCCTGCTAAATGCTGTTGGATCTTAAAATTCAACCTATGGGTGACCTTCCTAGTTGAACAACATTATTCATAAATCCATGTTCATTAAAATTAATATTTCGGGATCTATGAATGATATATATTTCACCATGAATTTCGATTGGCATATATATTGCCACTTTATAATGTCTGTGTGTGTTTTGTATATATATATACTCTCCAGATTTTTCACAATATGAAATATGTGTCTTATTATTCACTCCCTAAATACATTCATATTCATGTATGTGGATTTGTAATCAACTTTGCACAAGATTATTCTCAGAAATATTCATCCACCTGAAATACTTATTTGTTTCCTAGTACTGAAAACAAACTTCAGTGAAAGGTGCATACAAATCCTAATATTTCTACCGTAACTTACCAAGTTTAACATCAATGCAAGTAGATTCCTATGGGACATGATGTGTATTTTGACGTTCATTTTTATTTAAAACTAGTACAGTACTATTTCTTCAGTTTATGCACATCCATGGATAAATTTTTCACCCAAAATTTCAAAATTAAAGACATTTGTTTCACTTTCAATCACTTCCTGCTTCCGAACACATGTAGTCCTCCAGGTTTTTCGACTGGTCGTTTCATGAGACTTCTTAACAAACACATTATTTTCGATTTCCATAATCACTTTTGAAGGAAAACTCACACACCCTCTTCATGATAAACCGTAACCCTAATATTACCATTAGACTTATAATTGGTTGTAATGAATGTATGTATACCAATATCAATATAAGATTTCCTGTATATTTTCAGATATCAATTTATTCTAACTCCAATTTCTAAAGTTGGATCCAGTTATATTATTTATTCACAGTACGATCTATTCATGCATCATCTCTATATTCATTGACACAGGGTACACCTATTTGTATACCCAATACTAATTTATGGGTTTTAAAAATATTGCTTCCCATAATGGTGGAAGAAATACTCATGTCACCTGATCTACATATACATTTTATCACAGTAATATTCTAGACAAAAATGCAAAGGTCACACTTATGATTGTACCAAACCCTAAATTGAAAGTGAGTATATATTACTAAAAACATCCTTGTCCAGGATGCCTAATTCTCCCAAGTGTCAATATTGTTGGGGACTATGTATTTGTTTCTTCCTATGATTATATATTCAACCTCAACCCTGTTGAAAATGTCTAATCCTATCACGCATTTTATAATTTGTCTGATTTCCTAATGTCTCTATTGAGACCTGCTTTCCTACATATTTTCCCCAGTTCATCATTGTGACTGACTCTTCACATGTGCTGACATTTACATTCACTCTCTAAACGAAACCCTATTGCTAAAAAACTATTGGTCCTACTCGAAGACTCACTCTTCTTCCTAAACCTACTATCTTCCAAATCCTACCGACTATCCATTTTTGACTGGATGTTCTCTTCGACATTCAGGCATCTGAGGTGCAAGGTTTTATTCCATTGTGTATAGATTTATCTGAGACTAAAATGCAGAATGTAATTCAAAGCTAAATATCCCAAAGAAGGGCCCAATGACCTTTCTGGCTTCAAATCGTAACTACATTTATGTTGTCATACTTATATTTCAAATATATATTCTTATAAATTTTGCAGGTTCCCAATACCATTATTCATCCAGCAGAATGATTCCTAACACAAGTCAAATATGTTATTGACCCTAACCCTACACTGTTCCCTCATTCTAAATTTACAGAGAGGAGGGACAGAGTTGGTCTTACAATACAGGAAAGTAGGGGATCTTCCACCTGCTGAGAACCTCAAAGTTCCATGCAGAAATGTTGACTGAAGAAGATGTAGGCAGCTATGAAGAACCTGAGAGAACAAAAGTCATGTTCAATGGCAAACAACCTGTTCAGGATGAAGGGTTCTGTCTGAATCAGCCTCTCACATCTTAATTTAGAGAAGATGGACCAAACCAGGCCTGTGTGGGTAGCTGTTTCTGGGTGCCTATGGTTGTATACCATTCTAAATTGTGAAAGTGTCACAGGAAGTAGGGGCAGCCTCCTTCTCATGTGACACTTGGAAGCCACTGGTAGGACAAACTGGTTGCCAAGGCAGTGACCTCATTCAGTTCCTAAAGGAAGTGACCTCACCTCACTTCCTTGGTGATGGAAATCTCTGAACTTGGGATTCATGAAGCCAGGCACCCAGAGCCAGTCCCAGTCCCAGTCCCAGTGGTCTCACTTGTTTGGATTTACCAAGGACAGTGTCAGTCTTTCTTGGTACCTACTAATGTGAGGATGGCCAAATGCCAGGAAAGCTCTAAAGAGGGGTCATTCCTGAGAAAGCAGGTAGTTTCTCACCTCTGGGTCCTGACACCTGCACAGAGTTGGCCAAGGAGACCAGATCTGAGACAGATCAGGCCATTCCGTGGGAATATAGTATGGCTCACCAGTCAGAGGACAGTCCGGATAGTCACAGAACTTCTTGGGGGAAGGAGGTGCCTTTGTGGGTGTGGGGGTGGGTTTCTGGTTTTGTCTCACGTTCAGAGAATAGGTAGGCAAGGCGCTTTTTTTGGTGTGGAATGAACTGTTTCTAGTAAGTCATTTGACAAGGCGAGTGTTTCTATGTCTGTCTATCACACTGTGTCCGTGGTTGCAGATATTAGAAAAGAAAATGCATCAATGGATGTGTCCTGTCTAGTAGAATGCTTCCCAGCATTCATCCTGTCCAATTTATGAATGGATTTCAGATTGCCTTTTCGATGGGTAACACCTGCAATCTTCCTATGTTTCAGTTTTCTTCTGGACTTCTGCCCCTCTCCAGAATAGGCTCATGGTTTTATGTCTAAGGTATGTACCACTTCCAAGCTGTGTGCCATGACCATGTACTGGATAGCTCAAAGGAATGGCGAGCATCTCTGAAAAATCAGATATTAGTGTGACCATTAAATCCCAGTGGAGAAACCCTGCTTTGGGCCTTTTGCTTACCTATTGTTCTGTTGCCCTGAATGTCAGGAAGTTCTTTGCCTCAGGCCACCCCTTTGTGAAGCCTGAAGAAAACAGTTTTCAAATGGAAATGAATGGGCAACACCTGTGGCTCTTTGCTTAATTGCTTTGGAAAGGGATGTGTCTGAATCAGCCTCTTGGCCCTGTGTTAGGCTGTAGCTTAGATTCTCAGCACCTGATGGATCTAAAGAAAGATCCCATGGGTGCATTAAAAACCAAAATGGCCAAAAGAGCAGTCATTGTTTATGAAGACTCTCGCCTTCCTCTCTAAGGTTCCTGACATCCATCAAGTGAGAATAGGGATCCTTTGTTTCAAAAGAGTTCTTCAAAGCCCTGCAGAGGCTATCCCATAGGTGCTTGGGTTTTCTCATGACCCCAATTTACATGAAGAATCTAAACCCTACAGTCAGTAGGCCTCAAATTGGAGAAGCCAAGCTGTATTAACGGCAGGCCGATTTGATCACTCCTGTTTCACAGTCAGGATTTCCAGGCCACACTGACTTTAGGCAAATGAGGGGCAAGGGAGGTTATTTTGGACACTTTCCTGTCCTGCGCCCCTCATGGAAACCTCCATCCAGAGGTTAGGATGAGTGTCTATATGGAAGAAGAAAAGGGTTATGTGGGAGCATTTTGTTTGGAATTGTGGTAATTTGTGTGGCACTTAGAAGAAAAGACTGGGTCCACCTGGGCTTGAACTCTGTTGTGATTCCTCTTAGAGAATGAATTCTGGAACTGACATCAGAGAAGTATTTTCATGAATTGTGTTTGGTTTTTACTAGGCCATGCATGAGAGTCGCCCTTGGAACCTGAGATCTAGGTGCAGGGTGGCTTTCCCCAGAGCACTGGGAATCTCAGCCAGGATATCACATGATTTTATTCTGAAAGACTTTGCAGCCACAGTTGAGAGTCAAAACACACATGGACCTCACATTGTAGACCTCAATGGGCCTGGCTTCATGTGACCTTTTTAGCCACACTTTGGGAAGTCTTGCCTGTGAGTGTTCTCTAGAGCTTTCATTGAAATGAGCTTCCTCAACATTTAATGGTTCCTGAATAAATTGAAACCCAAAGAGCCTCCAACTTCATCCTCGACAAATGGCTTGATAAATACCATAAAATTGTTGAAATTCCCATGACCAGGTGGCACTGGAGAACTTTTGGATATCCTGTTGCTGACCATCAGTGTACCAGACAGTGCCTTGACTGACTTTGTTTCATGAAAATTGTGTAGAACAGTGATGCCAGTAAGTTGGAGCCTGCTCATTAGTGGGCCTAGAGCAGTGGTGTGAAGGTGTGTGATAAAACATGTGTGGTGGGGCCATGTTTATCTGCCATTGGCTTCCAAATGCCTTGTGACAGACAGGGTACAGCAAGCAGAACCTTATATGTAAAGGCATCTTGTTATATGGATAGGTTTATGGGCAATGTTCAGAATCAGGTTGGCTACCTGGTACCACACGTACATTCTTGTGAGGTGGCTGACTTGGCAGATACAAATTGAGAGAAAAGATCACTCCTACTAAACCCCATTGAAACTGAATATTCAACATATGGGTGAGCTTTCTAGTTGAACAACATTATACATAAATCCATGTTCAGTAAAATGAATATTTTTAGATCTGTGGATAATATATATTATATGATGAATTTTGATTGACATATATATTGCTACTTTTTTGTCTGTGTGTGTTTTGTGTTTGTGTGTGTATATATATATATATATATATATATATATATATATATATATACACACTCTCCAGATATTTCAAAAAATGAAATATATGTGTCTCATATACACTCCCTAAATTCATTCATGTTCATGTATCTGGATTTATAATCAACTATTCACAAGATTATTCTCAGAAATATTCATGCACCTGAAATTTGCCTAATGCTCTCAAATATCAATCCTATTGGTGTCTACATATTTGTTTTTTCCTAAGATTATATATTCAAACTCAATCCTTTTCAAAATATCTAGTCCTGTCACTCACTTTGTAATTTCCCTGATTTCATAATGTCTCTATTGATATCTGCTTTCCTACATATTTTCCCCAGTTCATCATTGTGACTGACTCTTCAACTGTGCTCACATTTACATTCACTCTCTAACTGAAACCGTATTGCTAAAGAACTTTTGTTCTAAATTCTATACTCACTCTTCTTCCTAAACCTACTGACTATCTTCCTAATCCTACCAACTATACCTTTTTCACTGGATGTTCTCTTCTACATTCAATCATCCAAGTAAATGTCGGGGAAGCTTCGGAGAAGGAGACGACCAACAGAGTACTCATGATACAGCAAAAGGTTTATTGGGTTTCCAGCATGCTGGGGCTCAGAGCTCACTTTAATAGAGCAGATAGCCCTGAGAATAGCTTAAGTAGAGTTTGTATACTTTCCCTGGAGAAGGCAGGGAGGGAAGTTTATTGATGGGTCACGACGAGTGGGCAGTTTGCATGCAACTGGGTGAGGGAGTACATTCTGTAGTTTGGCAGTTGGGGACAGCACATTTTGGGAACAAGTTTTGCAAGCATTTCTCAAGATTTCAACAGTTTTTTGTTAAGCATAGGGAAATACAGGAAGTGACAAGTACTTATTTTATTAACCTTTCATTCCTCACTTCTTTTTCTGGCTACTTTTAATCATAAAAATTATCATTGGGGGGTTTCACATTCTATGTCTCCTAGTGGGGTATTACCATAAGTTTAACTCGTCCAATTTGAGCCTGGAGAAAAGAAATTACACGGTTGAGAAAACAGGGTTTTATAGTTAGCAATAATATGAGGATTATTATTGGACCGGCCAGGGTTGATAAAAACGTAGTTAACCAGGGGCACTGTGTGAACCAAGACTCAAACAACCCTTTTTTGGGTCTCTCTCTCTCTCTTGTTGATGCTCTTTAATGTGTCTTTTTAATTTACTCATAGATTTTATTACAACTCCAGTATGTTCGGCATAAAAACAACATTCTTCCCTCAATGCAGCACAAAGGCCCCCTTCTTTAATGAAGAGGAGGTCCAAACCTCAACTGTTCTGTAAAACAACTTCAGAGAGAGAGGTTAAAGTTTCATGCAAAGCTCTGATGGTGGTTTCTAATATCTTAGTTTTGGTCTATTGCTGCTTCTAATTGGGTAATTTATTGTGTCACATGGACAAGGGCAGTGGTTCCTGGGCCCACCCGTGCAGCAAATCCTATTCCTAATATGATGGCTAAAGTGAGGGATATATGCTCCCAGTGGAACCTGGTTGTATGTCCCCCTATTTGATCTTCAAATGAACCTGCTTCATAATAGAGCACTCTGGGAAACATCTGCACCATTACACGATTAATCACATCTGTTGACCATTTCATGAAAACATAAACAAGGTTTAAGTATATAGAATTATTCTGTTGTAAGGACGGACAAGGCAAGGCACCTAAGATAGCACTAAAGACAGGGAAACAGTCCTATTTGGTTGCAACCGGATTCAGAGGGCATTGCTTCTGTTGTAATCAATTAATCCCCTGAAACTCAAGTTTAGGTAGTTTCAGAATTTTGTACCCAACATGTAAGGGAAGGTGCTCAGAAGCTCACAGTCTGCAGAAGTTCAAAAACGCAGTATTTGTTCCTGTTTTTCCCCTGTTCTGGGCAAGTTAACTTTTAAAGGACACCTGGGAGGGGGAGAGCTTTTTCTTCCCTTTCTTATTTTACCCCTGCCAGCTGTTACCATGGAGACCAGTTGGTAACTTCTTTATCTTAGAAATGTAGCCATCTCTGTGAATCCCCAGCTCAAGGACAGAGGCCTTGTTCACATATTTTGTGAAAAACTAGAAAAAGGGTGTCTACCTGAGAAGTGCTGATTTTTTTAGCCACTGGCCAAGTAGAACAGGGCAACACGAAAAGAGGAAGTTTATCTACATTGAACTCTTTTATAGGGACTCTTTTGCTGAAAGTCCTAAAGTCAGCCATGGTGAAGACTTCTGGAGAAGGTCAGTTAAGACTTTTCTGTGGGCCTAGTGCAGAGGGGGAAGACGGGGAAGGTGGGCTGTGATCAGCTCCGTGGATCTGAGAATGAGGAAGGAGAGATGTAAAAGAATAATGGGAAATGGGTTTGAGATTTTCCTAGCAACAAAAACTTGAGCAGTAGAACAGGTAGAGCAGAGAGGATGATGGGAGTGAGTATCTCAAAACGCATATGAGGGACGTTTAATTATTAGTAAACTGTTTTCAGTGATGACAAACCAACTTTAAAGGCCATTTTTATTACATCTTAGATAGGGGACTGAGGGCTCTCCTCAGCTGGTTTGAGCTTTGGTTTAGCTGGTAAGAAGACCTGGCGGGACCCGGTGCGGGCACTGACAGGACAAGAGAGGAGTGAGTGGGTGGAGGGGTACTTCAGTAACTGCTGCCTCAGCAAGGAGGCAATGGTCTGAGAACCGGCAGAGGTTTGGGTTTTTGATCTAGTAATTGGAGGGGAGAAATCAGGCTGCTGAGGTGGGAGTGACAGCAGAATGTCTGGAGCAGAAGGCTGAGGGTGAGGATCTATTGGAGAAGCATAGTTCAGGATGTGAGTGAAGGAGGGAAAAGGTCACGCAGAATTTGAGGATCTAGAGACCCCTCTGGGGGCCATCGGTTCTTCTTATCTAATTGGTAATATGGCCAATGATGTGTACTGAATTTGATGAGGAGTTTGGGTTCCATCAGGCAGCCCCTGTTTGCTCAAATCCCCATGACTTACAGAAGAAGTCGGCTTTCCCCCCACACAGCCGTGACTGTGGCTTTGAGAGTCTGCCCGGCAAACATAGTAATCTAGGCTAGCCAACCTGCATCTGGCTTGCATGTCCCTTCATCCATAATGTTTGTTTCCATTATCTATGCTACAGAAGTAATTTAATGGAATTTTAGTGGTATCCTCTTCATCAGGGATATCCCAATAGGTAAGACCTATAGCCAGCTGACAAATGTCTGGGAGGAATGATGGCCACCAGGTCCCTCAGGGGGCTGTATGCGAGATAGATTATACTTCTTTTCCAGTAGGAATTGTGATCAGCCATCACTGCTGAATGGGCTGATGTGGCTTAGGACTACTTGTGGCCAAGGAGAGAGTCCACAGACTTATCCACATGGCGAATACGCAATTTGAAGGTTTTACCAGTCTTTTCCAGTTTCCAGCCAGAGTCTGGACAGGGCGCAGGCTTGAGATGAGAGGCATGGATCCAGAAATTGATTCCATCTACCTTTACCACTGGAGGTGTTATAAGTAGCACCGGCTATGGTCCTTTCCAGCGGGGTTTCAAGCATGATACCTGATGTCGTCTTACGTAGATGAAGTCTCTTACTTGATATCGATGTGGAGTCCCTTTGTCCCCAGTTTGGTAGGCAGTGGCCAGCTGTTTACACAGGTATCACTGAGTTCTTTTCAGAGCTTTAAGTCTGTCAAGCAAGGGGGTGTGGATGGAATGGTTAGGTCTTTGAGTCGGGCTTAGGTCCCTTACTGCAGGAGGGCAACAATAGAGAATTTCACAGGGGCTAAGGTTACTCAAAGAAACAGAGGGAGTATTTCTTGCATGAAACATTGCATAAGGCAGGAGCATAGTCCAATCTTTTATGCTGTTCTCTAAGTTTAATTTTCTTAAGGTCTCTTTAATGGTTCAATTTATTCTATCTGCCTGTCCTGAACTCGGGTATCTATAAGCACAATATAACTTCCAATTAATTCCCTGGTTCCTGGCTAACCCCTGACTTACCTGGGCCATGAACACCGGTCCATTATCAGACCCTATTACCGGCTTAGCTTCCTCCAATGGTAAAGAGGCTGAGTCAGCAGCAGGGAAATCCATTTGAGGGTGTTGTGGGTTAGGGGACAAGGGCAGGGGATTAGTAAGGGAAGAAGAGTCCAGTAGAGTCAAATCTGTGACTCGGGGAGAACAGGGGGTGGAGGAGGAGGAGGTTGAGAGGGTTTGAGAGATCATGGGGGAAGGAGTAGGAGCAGAGGCAGGGGCAAGGAAAGGCTTCACCCATGGAGGAGGAGATTTGCAGATGTTCTGCCAAGTTAAGATATATGGCTGTTGATCCAGATGGCTATGTGTCCCCGGCTGAGATAATATCTCTGAATTTTTAAATTAGTGCGAAGTAGAAAGATCCTTCTAGGGGCCATCCGAATTCAAAGGTGGGCCATTCTGAGGCACAGAGATTCTGCCAGGTCCAGCATTTTACTAAAACAAGAAAGATTCTGAGCTCTTAAGCGGACTTTGTTCCAGTGATCAAGGGTCAGGGACAGAGGCATTGAACTGCTCTGTCCCATAATGAAAGGTACACAAACAGCAAAAGTAAGGACACATGACACAGATAAGACAAGACCATAAACACAGGCAATGGACGTCAAACACTGAAACCAGGAATGAGTAGCCGGCAAAACCCGATGGGATGACAATACCGAATCTGAAACAAAATATCACTGAGTTGAGGAGACTATTGTTCCTTAATTTCCCGAGTTTTCTGCGGCGTCCCCCAGGGAGGTGCCCTGTGTCTCCGTGACACGTCTCTCAGCCACCTTCGGAGGGAGCTCAGGCTCTTCATCGCCAGAGATTTTGCCAAGCCCTAACATGAAACCTGAAACCAGAAAGAGGTGCCTTACTTGCTCCGAGAGGAGCCCATTGGGGTCTCTCGTCTGCCACTGCCAGAACTCTGTGGAACCTCAATATGTAAAGGTCGGGCGAGTGTCGAAGGAAGAGACCACCAAGAGTCTGTCTCATGCAACAGCAATGGGTTTATTTGGGGTTCAGCATGCTGTGGCTCAGAACTCACTTAAATAGAGCAGAGAGCCCTGAGAACACCTTAAGCACAGCTTATATACTTTCCTTGGAGAGGGAAGAGAGGGAAGTTTACTAATGGGTGAGGGCATGTGGGCGGTTTGCATGACACTGAGTGAGGGAGTACATTCTGCAGTTTGGCAGTTGGGAACAGAACATTCTGGAAACAAGATTAGCAAACATTTCTCAAGATTTCAACAGTGTTTTGTTAAGCATACAGAAAAACAGGAAGTGACAAGTACCTATTTTATTAACCTTTCACTACGGACTATCCCTTTTCGACTAGATGTTCCTTCTACATTAATTCATCCAAGGTACAAGGTCCTATGGCATTGTATATCGATTTAATTGAGACACCTCTGCAGAACGTAATTCAAAGCTGCATATCCCAATCAAGAGCCCAATGCCCTTCTGGACTTCAAATCATACTTAGATTTCTGTTTTCATACATATATTTCACCTATATATTCTTATACACATAGCAAGTTCCCAATACCATTATTCATCCAGCAGAATGATTTCTAACCCAAACCGAACATGTTATTAACCATAACCATACACTGTTCCCTCAATCTAACTTTACAGAAGAGCAGGGAAAGAGTTGATCTTACAATACTGAAATGTAGGGAATCTTCCACCTCCTGAGAACCTCAAAGGTACATGCAGAAATGATCCCTGGAGAAGAGGTAGGCAGCAATGAAGGACCTGAGAGACCAAAAGTCATCTTCCATGGCAAACAACCTGGTCAGGATAAAAGGTTGTGTATGAATCAGCTTCTCTTCTTAACGTAGAGAAGTTGGACCAAACTAGGCCTGTGTGGAGATCTATTCCTGGGTGCCTATTGTTGATATACCATTCTAACTTGTGAAAGTGTCACAGAAAGTAGGGGCAGCCTCCGTATCATGGGACCCTTGAAAGCAACAGTTAGGACAAAGTGGTTGCCAAGACAGTGACCTCATTCAATTTCTGAAGGAAGGGACCTCACTTAACTTCCTTGGTGATGGAACTCTCTGAATTTGGGATCCAGGAAGCCAGGCACCCAGAGCCAGTCCCTGTTCCAGTCCCAGTGGTCTCACTTGTTTGGATTCAGCAAGGACAGAGTCAGTCTTTGTTGGTACCTACAGATGTGAGGAAGGCCAAATGAGAGGAAATCTCTGAAGCGGGGCTTTTCCTGAGAAAGCAGGTAGTGGCTCACCGCTGGCTACTGAGAACTTCACAGAGTTGGCCAAGGAGACCAGATCTGAGACAGGACAGGCCAATTTGGGGGAACATATTTTGGCCCACCAGTCAGAGGACACTCTGGATAGTCACAGACCTACTTGGGGGAAGGAGGTGCCTTTGTGGGTGTTGTTGTGGGTTTGTGGTTTTGTCTCATTTTCCTAGAATAGGTATTAAAGTCGGTTTGTTTGGATTGAAGTTTAGTGTTTCTAGTAAGTCTTTTGACATGGCGAGTGTTTCTATGTCTCAGTATTTCACTGTGTCCGTGGTTGTATGCATTAGAAAAAAGAATGCATCAATGGATGTGTCCTGTCTAGTAGAAAGCTTCTCAGCATTCAAATTGCCCCATTTATGAATGGACTGTAGCTTGCCCTATTGATGCGCAATACCTGCTATATTCCTAAGTTCCTGTTTTCTTTCTGAATTCTGGCCACTCTACAGAATAGGACCATGGTTTTTTGTTCACGATATGTACCACCTTCAAGCTCTGTGACTGGCCATGTACTGGATAGCTGAAAGAAATGGCAAGCATCTCAGAAAACTCAAGTATCAGTGTGACCAGGAAATTCTCAGTGGAGCAACCCTGCTTTGGACCATTTGCTTACCTATTGTTCTGTTTTCCTGAATTTCAGGAAGGTCTTTGACTCAGGCCACCCTTTTGTGAAGCCTGAAGAAAACAGTTTTCAAATGGAAATTATTGGGCATACATGTGGCTCTTTCCTTAACTGCTTTGAAAAGGGATGTGTCTGAATCAGCCCCTTGGCTCTGTATGAGGCAGTGGCTTAGATTCTCAGCACGTGAGGGATCTAAAGAAATTTCCCATGCGTGCATTCAAAACCAAAATGGCCAAAAGAGCAGTCATTGGCATGAAGTCTCTAGCCTTCCTCTGTAAGGTTCCTGACCTCCATCAAGTGAGAATAGGAATCCTTTGGGTCAAACGAGTTCTTCAAAACCTGCAGAGGCTAGCCCATAGGTGCTTGGGTTTTCTCATGACTCCAATTCACATAAAGAATCAATATCTGACAGTCAGTAGGCCTCAAATTGGACAAGCAGAACAGTATTAACACCAGGCCTATTTGATCACTCCTGGTTAACAGGAAGCGTGTCCAGGCCACCCTGACTTTAGGCAAATGAGGGGTAAGGTAGATTATTGTGGATACTGTCTTGGTCTGCGCCCCTCATGGAAACCTCCAGCCAGAGGTTATGATGAGTGTCTATATGGAAGGAGATGAGGTCCATATGGGAGTGTTTTGGTTTTAATTGTGGTCAATAGTGTGGTAGTTGGAAGAGATGACTGTGTCCACCGGAGCTTGAACTCTGGTGTGATTACCCTTAGAGACTGAGTTCTGGAACTGACCTCAGAGAAGTATTGCAAAAAATAGTGTTGGGATTTTAGGAGGTCACGCATGAGAATCACCCTTGTAATCTGAGATCTAGGCCCAGGATGGCTTTCCACAGTGCTCGGGGATTCTGAGCCAGGATATCACATGATTTAATTCTTAAAGACTTGGGACCCTTAGTTGAGAATACAAACACACATGGATCTCACGTTGTATACCTCAATGGGCCTGGATTCATGTGACCTTTTGGCCACTCTTTGGGAAGCCTTCCCCGTGAGTGATCTCCAGAGCTTTCATTGAAATGAGCTTCCTCACCATTTAATGGTTCCTGAATTAATTGAAACCCACAGTGCCTCCAACTTCATCCTTGAAAAATGGCTAGATAAATACCATGAAATTTTTGAAATTTCCATGACCAGGTGGCACTGGATAAACTTTGAATGTCCTGTTGCTGATCATGATGGTTCCAAACTGTGCCTTGATTGACTGGGTTTCGTGAAAATGTTGTAGAACAGAGATGCCAGTAAGTTGGAGCCTGCTGAGTAGTGGGCATAGAGCAGTGGACTGTAGGTGTGTAAATAAATATTTTTGGTAGGATCACCTGGATCTTCCATTGGCTTCCAAAAGACTTGCGACTGACATGGTGCAGGCAGCCGACCCTTATATGTAAAGGCATCTTTTTATATGGAGAGGTTTCAGGGCAATGTTCAGAATCAGGTTGCTATAGTCAAGTGGGAAAGCTATGTGGGATTAAAGCCTGGTTCGTACATTCTCTTGTCGACCATGACAAACCACACGTGACAGAACTCCCTCTATCATTGTGTCGCAGTTGAACTCCTTGTATTTCTTGAATCTAATACGAAACTCCCAGTTCAGGAGTAAGAAACACCCTGAAAATTGGAGCATGACCAAATGGCTTCACAGACCACACGGGAAGACACTTAGCTCCCAGTGGCCACAGTTTACCTACAAAGAGAGAATTCAGAACTGCTGCCTCATTTTCATTAGAAAATAAGGAACCATGTCCTCCAGGTCACATAGATGCAGACCCAGATTTCATGGTGTCACTACAAACGAAACTAAATTTCCTGACAATTACAAATATTTCATGTGCCCAACCACAGAGGAAGTTTCTCAAGAAGTCTTTAGGCCAGCAGAGCTCCATGTTTGTGAAGTGTTTACCCTCTCCCTTACTTTTGGAAACTGTTCTTCTACTTCCAGTGTTGTGAACTTCTGAGCATTTTACATTTCTCATATGTATTCACAGATTTTCTAACTCCTCTCCTCTAATTGTGTCTTACTTGGAGTGATGGTTATGTCAAGCCATTGTTCTGGAAGAGAGTGGGAAATTGTTCCTGTAGTACATGTTTGCATACACATTAGATTAATTTTTCTATTTTCCATTTGAAATACTGAATCCCTGACACCAACCCATACCCTACTAGAATCTGACTACTAATCCTAATATGATGGAGAAAAAGAAACCTAACTGAATAGAAATACAGTCCTTTCATAGGAAGCATGGTGTATACTTGTATTTGCCTTCTGCTTTATCAAGAGTATGTGTTTTAAATCTAGTCAACTTTTTATTATAATATTTCTTCATGAGTTTTTAAAGTTATCACATATGTAAATTCCTGTCTCCCTTTCTCTGTATCCTATTCAGCACATGTATTTTTTATGCACATATACTATCCTACCTGGTATCCCACGTACATTCTTGTGAGCTCACTGACATTGGAATATAAAAATTGTGAAAAGAGATGACTCCCCCTAAATACTGATTGAACTGAAAATTCAACCTATGGGTGAGCTTCCTAGTAAAAAACATTATACATAAATCCATGTTAAGTAAAATGAATATTTTTGGATATGTGGATGAATTATATTTTATGATGAATTTCAATTGGCATATATATTTCTACATATTAATTTGTGTGTGTGTGTTTGTGTGTGTATTTGTGTGTGTATATATATATATATATATATATATATATATATATATATATATATTCTCCAGAATTTCCAAAATATGAAATATATGTATCTTATTATACACTCCCTAAATTCATTCGTATTCATGTATTTGGGTGTATAATCAACTTTACACAAGATTATTCTAAGAAATACTCAACCACCTGAAATACATATTGGTTTCCTACTACTGAAAACTAAGTTCAGTGAATGGTGCTTACAAATCCTAATATTTCTACTGTAACTGACCCAGTTTAACATCAATGGAAATAGATTTCTATGGGACATGATGTGTATTTTGAAGTTCATTTTTATTAAACACTGGTACATTAAAATTTCTTCAGTTTATGTACAACATAGGATATATTTTTTTCATTCACAACTTCACAAATTTATAGGCATTTGGTTCACTTTCAATTACTTACTATTTCAGAACACATGTATTCCTCCATATTTCTCTACTGTTCTTTTCACTTGACTTCATTCTAAACACATTATTTTCGATTCCATTATCATTGTTCAAGCAAAACTCACTCTTCATGATAAACTGTAACCCTAATATTACCATTAGATATATAACAGGTTGGAATGAATTTATGTATATCAATATAAGATTTCATATATTTTTTTCAGATGCAAATTCAATCCATTATTTAAAGTTGGAACCAGTTATATACTTTATTCACAATATGGTCTATTCATGCATCATCTGAATAATCATCAACACAGGGTACACCTTTTCGTATCCCCATTACTAATTTATAAGTTTTCAGGATATTGCTCCCCATAATGGTGGAAGAAAGACTCATGTCACCTGATCTACATATACATTTATCACAGTAGTATTCTGGACACAAAATGCAAAGGTCACACTTATGATTGTACCAAAGCCTAAATGGAAAGTGAGCATGGATTATTAAAAACATCTGTCCAGGTTGAGTAATGCTCTCAAATGTCAATCCTCTTTGTTACTACATATTTGTTTTTTTCCTAAGATTATATATTCAACCTCAAGCCTTTTGAAAATATCTAATCCTATCACTCACTTTATACTATGCCTGATTTCTTAATGTCCCTATTGATATCTGCTTTTCTACATATTGTCCCCAGTTCATCATTGTGACTGTAACTTCAAATGTGCTGACATTTACATTCACTCTCTATCTGAAACCCTATTGCTAAAGAACTTTTGGTCCAACTCCTATACTCACTATTCTTCCTAAACCTACTGACTATCTTCCTAATCCTACAGACTATCCCTTTTTGACTGCATGTTCTCTTCTACATTCAAACATCCGAGGTACACGGTCCTATGCCATTGTATATCAATTTATCTGAGACCTCGGTGCAGAACATAATTCAAGCTAAGTATACCAATCGTGGTTTCAATTCCTATCTGGGCTTCAAATCTTTCCTAGATCTCTGTTCTCATACATATATTTCACGTCTATATTTTTATAAATATCACAGGTTCCCAATACCATTATTCATCCAGCATAATTATTCCTAACCCAAATCGAACATGCTATTAACGCTAACCATACACTGTTCCCTCAATCTCATTTACAGAAGAGCAGGAACAGAGTTGGTCTTACAATACAGGAAGGTAGGGGATCTTCCACCAGCTGACAACATCAAAAGTCCATGCAGAAATAATCCCTGGAGAAGATGTAGGCAGCTATGAGGGACCTGAGAGAGCAAAAGTCATCTTACATGGAAAACATCCTGGTCATGATGAAAGGATGTGTCTGAATCAGCCTCTCTTTTCTTAATGTAGTGAAGATGGACCAAACCAGGCCTGTGTGGAGAGTTGATCCCGGGTGCCTACGGTTGATATACCATTCTAACTTGTGAAAATGTCAGAGCAAGTAGGTGCAGCCTCCATCTGATGGGACCCTCGGAAGGAACTGTTAGGAAAATGTGGTTGCCAGGGTAGTGACCTCATTCAGTTCCTGAAGGAAATGAACTCAACTTACTTCCTTGGTGATGAAACTCTCTGAACATGGGATCCAGGAAGCCAGGCACCCAAAGCCAGTCCCAGTGCAAGTCCCAGTGGTCAAACTTGTTTGGATTTACCAAGGACAGAGTCAGTCTTTCTTGGTACATACTGATGTGAGGTTGGCCAAATGCCAGGAAGATCTGAAGAGGGGCCTTTCCTGAGAAAGCAGGTAGTGGCTCATCGCTGGCTTCTGACAGCATCACAGAGTTGGCCACGGAGACCATATCAGAGACAGGACACCCCAATATGGGGGAATATATCATGGCCCACCAGTCAGAGGACACTCTGGATAGTCAGAGACCTACTGGGGGAAGGAGGTGTCTTTGTGGGTGTGGTTGTGGGTTTGTTGTTTTGTCTCCTGTTCTCAGAATAGGTAGGAAAGGTGGTTTGTTAGTTTTGGAGTGGACTGTTTCTAGTAAGTCATTTGACAAGGCGAGTGTTTCTGTGTCTATATATCCCATTGTGTCCGTGGTTGTAGACATTAGAAAAGAAAATGCATCAAGGGATTTGTCCAGTCTACTAGAAAGCTTCCCAGCATTCATCCTGTGCAATTTATGAATGAACTGCAGCTTGCCTTATAAATGGGCAACACTCGCCATCTTCCTAAGTTCCTGTTTTCTTCCTGAATTCTGGCCACTCTCTAGAATACGCTCATGGTTTTGTGTCCAAGATATGTACCACCCCAAGCACTGTGACATGGCAATGTACTGGATAGCTGAAGGGAATGGCGAGTATCTCAGAAAACTCAGATATCAGTGTGACCAAGAAAGTCTCAGTGGAGAAACCCTGCTTTGGGCCTTTTGCTTCCCTGTCTGTTGCCCTGAATGTCAGGAAGGTCTTTGCCTCCGGCAACCCCTTTGTGAAGACTGAAGAAAACAGTTTTCAAATGGAAATAAATGTGCATCACCTGTGGCTCTTTGCTTAATTGCTTTGGAAAGGGATGTTTCTGAATCTGCATCTTGGCCCTGTGTGAGCCTGTGGCTTAGATTCTCAGCACCTGATGGATCTAAAGAAAGATCCCATGTGTGCTTCCAAAACTAAAATGGCAAAAAGGGCAGTCATAGTGGATGAAGTCTCTTGCCTTCCTCCAGACAAAAGCTGAATAAAGATACTATAGAACTCAATAGCACAATCAATAACCTAGACGTAACCAACATATATAAAATATATCAACCATCATCAAGTGGATACACGTTCTTCTCAGCAGCACATTGATCCTACTCCAATATAGACCATATATTATGCAATAGGGAAACTCTTAGTAAATATAAAGGTATGGAGATAATACCATGCACCATATCTGATCATAATGGATTGAAACTTTAAATCAATGAAAAAAAAAAGGAAGGAAAAATTCTACATCACATGGAAAATGCACAATATGTTACTGAATGATCAGTGGGTTACAGAAGACATAAAGGAGGAGATAAAAAAATTCTTAGAGACAAATGACAATAGAGACACAACATACCGGTTTGTATGGGACACAATGAAAGCCGTTTTAAGAGGGAAATTCATTTCTTGTAATTCTTTCCTCAAAAAAAGAAAAAAACAACAACAAATAAATGAACTCACACTACACCTCAAAAACCTAGAAAAGGAAGAGCAAAAGAACATCAAATGTAGTAGAAGACAAGAAATAATTGAAATTAGAGGAGAAATCAATGAAATTGAAACAAAAAATCTACATTGTAAAAATTGAAATAAATAAGAGTTGGTTCTTTGAAAAAATAAATATGTTCGACAGGCCCTTAGCCATGCTAACGAAGAGAAGAAGAGAGAGAACTCAAATTACTAACATATGGAATAAAGATGGAAATATCACAACACACACTACAGAAACACAGAAGATAATTAGAAAGTATTTTGAAACCCTATATTCCAATAAAATAGAAGATAAAGAAGATATCGATAAATTTCTTAAGTCATATGATCTGCCCAGATTGAGTCAGGAAGACACCCACAATTTAAATAGAGCAATAACAAAGGAAGAAAAATAAGAAACCTTCAAAAGACAACCAACCAAAAAGAGCCCTGGACCGGATAGGTATACAGTGGAGTTCTACAAAACCCTCAAAGAAGAATTAATACCAATACTTTTCAAGCAATTTCAAAAAATAGAAAAAGAAGGAGTTCCTCCAAATTCATTCTATGAGGCCAACATCACCCTGATTCCAAAACCAGACAAAGACACTTCAAAGAAAGAAAACTACAGACCAATACCTCTAATAAACTTGGATGCAAAAATTCTCAATAAAATCATGGTGAATTGAATACAAAAGCATATTAAAATAATTGTGCTTCATGATCAAGTAGGATTCATCCCTGGGATGCAAGCCTGGATCAATTTATGGAAATCAATAAATGTAATCCACCACATCAATAGACTTAAAGACAAAAACCATATGATCATCTCGATAGATGTAGATAAAGCGTTTGACAAAGTACAGCATTCCTTTATGTTCAAAACACTATAAAAATTAGGGATAACAAGAACTTACCTCAACATGGTAAAAGCTATATATGCTAAACCTCAGGCTAGCATCATCCTAAATGGAGAAAAACTGAAGGCATTCCCTCTAAAATCTGGAACAAGACAGAGATGCCCTCTATCACCACTTCTATTCAGTTTAGTTCTTGAAATACTAGCCAGAGCAATTAGACAGACAAAAGAAATTAAAGGCATAAAAATAGAAAAAGAAGAACTTAAATATTCGCTATTTGAGGATGACATGATAACATATTTAACAAACCCTAAAGGGTATGCAAAGAAACTGCTAGAGTTAATAAATGAATTCAGCAAAGTGCCAGTATATAAAATCAACAAGAAAAAATCAAAGGCATTCCTGTATATCAGCAACAAAACTTCTGAAATTGAAATGAGGAAAACCACTCCATTCACAAAATCCTCATAGAAAATAAGATACTTGGGAATCAACCTAAAAAAAGAGGTGAAAGATTTATACAATGAAAGTTACATAACTCTAAAGAAAGAGATAGAAGAAGATGTTAGAAGATGGAAAAATGTACCCTGTTCATGTATAGGCAGAACTAACATCATCAAAATTGCGATATTACCCAAAGTTCTCTACAGGTTTAATGCAATGCCAATCAAAATCCCAATGGCATTTCTTGTAGAAATATATAAAGCAATCATGAATTTCATATGGAAAAACAATAGACACAGAATAGCAATAGCAATTCTAAGCAGGAAGTGTGAATCAGGATGTATAGCGATAACAGAGTTCAAACTGTACTACAAAGCAATAGTAACAAAAACAGCGTGGTACTGGTATCACAAAAGTCAGCTGGACCAATGGTACAGAATAGAGGACACAGAAACCAATCCACAAAAGTACAACTTTCTTATATTTGAAAAAGGGCCTAAAAGCATGCAATGGAGGAAGGATAGCATCTTCAACAAGTGGTCCAGGGAAAATTGGAAATCCATATGCAACAAAATGAAAATGAATCCCTTTCTCTCGCCATGCACAAAAGTTAACTCTAAATGGATCAAGGAGCAAGATATAAAATCAGAGACAATGCATCTAATAGAAGAAAAATTTGGCTACGATGTACATACTGTGGGGTTGGGCTCCAAATTCCTTAATAGGACAGCCATAGCACAAGAGTTAATAACAAGAATCAACAAATGGGACTTATTTAAACTAAAAAGTTTTTTTCGAAACAAGAGAAACAATAAGAGAGGTAAATAGAGAGCCTACATCTTGGGAACAAATTTTTACCCCTCACACTTCAGATAGAGCCCTAATATCTAGAATATACAAAGAACTCAAAAATTAAACAATAAGATAACAAATAAACCAATCCACAAATGGGCCAAGGACCTGAACAGAAACTTCACAGAGGAGGACATACAATCCATCAACAAGAACATGAAAAAATGCCCACCATCTCTAGCAGTTAGGGAAATTCAAGTCAAAACCACCCTAAGATACCATCTCACTCCAGTAAGATTGGCAGCCATTATGAAATCAAACAACAATAAGTGTTGGCGAGGATGTGGGGAAAAGGGTACACTTGTACACTGCTGGTGGGACTGGAAAATGTTGAGGCCAATTTGGAAAGCAGTATGGAGATACCTGGGAAAGCAGGGAAAGGATCCACCATTTGACCCAGCTATCTCACTTCTCGGACTATTCCCTGAGGATCTTAAAAGAGCGCACTATAGGGATACTGCCATATCACTGATCATAGCGGCACAATTCATAATAGCTAAACTGTGGAACCAAACTAGATGACCTTCCATAGGCGAATGGATAAAAAAGGGGCATCTATACACAATGGAGTATTATGCAGCATTAAAAAATGACAAAAGTCATTGAATTTGAAGGGAAATGGATGGCATTAGAACATATAATGCTAAGCAAAGCTAGCCAATCCTTAAAAAACAAATGCCAAATGTTTTCTTTGATATAAAGAGAGCAAATAAGAACAGAACAGGGAAGAAGAGCATGAGGAAAATATTAACACTAAATGGAGATGAGTGGGGGGAGAGAAAGGGAGAGAGAATGGAAAGCATATGGAAATGGTAGGAGACACTTAATGTTACACAAAATTCCATATAAGAGGTTGTGAGGGGAAAGGGGGGGAAACAAGGGAGAGAATTGAACAATAGCAGATGAGGTATAGAGGGTAGATGGTTGGGGAGGGGAGGGGGATAGTAGGGGATAGGAAAGGTAGAAGAATACAACAATCACTAATATGCCATTATGTAAAAACGTGAGTGTGTAACTGATGTGATTCTACGATTTGTATTGGGGTAAAAATGGGAGTTCATAACCCAAATGAGTCAAATGTATGAAAGATGATATAGCATGAGCTTTTGAACAACCAAAAAAAAAGAAAAAAAAAGGAATTTAATATCCAATATTTGAGACATTTTACAACTTTATTTTTTAATAAAATTGGCTTTTATTTGTTATCTTACTTGCTGTTATCTGCCTTTCAGTTTGAAAAAACGATGTGCTGTAGCCATTCATCCATGTAGTATGTAACAGAAAATTTTCAGTGTCTCCATATAACCAGATTGGCAAGGCATCAAGGTTTCCCTCACAAACAAGATAAAGGCTTTTGCATAAGAAATTTAATATTCTGCAATACAATTTTTTTAACTTTCCAATTAAATTTCAATTTTTTTTTAAAAAAAGAAGAAACTAAACCCCACAGTAAGAAGGCCTCAAAGTGGAGAAGTGGAGCAGTATTAATGGCAGGCCTATTTAATCACTCCTGGTTCACAGGAAGGGTGTCCAGGCCACCCTGACTTTAGGCAAATGAGGGGCAAGAAAGCTTATTTGGGCCACTGTCTTGGGCTGTGCCCCTCATGAAAAACTCCAGCCAGAGGTTATGAGGAGTGTCTATGTGGAAGAAGATGAGGACAATGTGGGAGTGTTTTGGTTTTAATTGTGGTCATTTGTGTGGCAGATGGAAGAGATGACTGGGTCCAACTGGGCTTGAACACTGGTGTGATTCCCCTTAGAGAATGAGTTCTGGAACTGACCTCAGATAAGTATTGCCATGAATTGTGTTGCGATTTCAGGAGGCCACACATGAGAGTCGCCCTTTGAAACTGAGATCTAGGCCCAGGGTGGCTTTCCCAAGAGTACTGAGAATCTCAGCTAGGATATCACATGATTTTATTCTGAAAGACTTGGCACGCATAGTTGAGAGTCAAAACACACATGGACCTCACATTGTAGACCTCAATGGGCCTGGCTTCATGTGACCTTTTGGCCACTCTTTGGGAAGCCTTGCCTGTGAGTGTTCTCCAGATCTTTCATTGAAATGAGCTTCCTCAACATTTAATGGTCCCTGAATGAATTGAAACCCACAGTGCCTCCACCTTCATCCTTGAAATTTGTCTAGATCAATACCATGAATGTTTAGAAATTTTCATGACCAGATGGCACTGGAGAACCTTTTGATGTACTTTTGCTGATCATGAGTATACCAGACAGTGCCTTGATTGACTGGGCTTCATGAAAATGTTTAGAACAGAGATGCCAGAAAGTTGGAGACTGCAGAGTAGTGGGCCTAGAGCAGTGGTGGGAAGGTGTGTGATAAAACATCTGTGGTGGGGCCATGTGGATCTGCCATTGACTTTCAATTGTCTTGAGACAGACATGGTGCAGCCATCAGACCATTGTATATAAAGGCATCTTGTTATATGGAGAAGTTTCAGAGTAATGTTTAGAATCAGGTTGCTATGATCAAGGGGGCAAGCTATGTGGGATAGAAGCCTGGTTGGTGCATTCTACTGTAGACCAGGGTACACGTACCACACGTGACAGAACTCCCTCCAGCACTGTGTCCCAGTTGAACTCCTTGTATTTCGTGATGCCAATACCAAACTACCAGTGCAGCAGCAAGAAACACCACGAAAAGTGGAAGATGACCAAATGGTTTCACAGTCCACACGGGGAGACACTTAGCCCCCAGTGGCAATAGTTTACCTACAACGAGAGAATTCAGCATTGCTGCCTCATGTTCATTGGAAAATAAGATGCCATGTCCTCCAGGTCACATAGATGCAGACCCAGCTTAGATGGTCTCACTATAAAGGAAGCGAAAGCTCCTGAAAACAACATATATTTCAAGTGCCCAACCTCAAAGGCAGTTTCTCAAGAAGTGTTTAGGCCAGCAGATCTTCATGTCTGTGGAGTATTTCCCATGTCACTTACTTTTGGAAACTCCTCTACCACCTCCAAGGTTGTGCACTCCTGAGCATTTTCGTTGCAGATATATATTTACAGATTTTCTAACTCTTCTCCTCTAATTGTGACTTACTTGGGGCAATGGTAATGTCAAGTCATTCTTCTATATGAGAGAAGGAAGATTTTTTTGTAGCACATATTTGCATACACATTGGATTCATTTTTCAATTTTTCATTCGAAATACTGAATCCTTGACACTAGCCCATACCCTTATAGACTCTGACTACTAATACTAATATGATGAGAAAAATAACCAAAACAGAATAGAAATACAAGCAGTTCAGAAGAGGCATGGTGTGTAGTTGTACTTGCCTTTTGCATGATATAAGGTAGGAGTTATAAATCTAGTCAATTATTTGTTGAAATAATTCTCCATGTGTTTTTAAAGTTAAGAAATATGTGAATTTCTGTCTCTCTTTCTCTTTAGCCTATTAAGCACATGTATTTTTATATGCAAAAATAGAATCCTACCTGGTTTCACACGTACATTCTTGTGAGGTGGCTGACTTGGCAGATACAAATTGTGAGAAGAGATCACTTCTCCTAAAGGCTGTTGGAACTAAAATTCAACCCATGGGTGACCTTCCTAGATGAACAACATTATACATAATCCATGTTCAGTATAATGAATATTTTTTGATATGCAGATGAGTTATTTTTCATGATGAATTTCAATTGGCATATATATTGCTACATTATAATGTGTGTGTGTTTGTGTCTATATATATATATAGTCTCCAGATTTTCAAAATATGAAATATAAGTGTCTTACTATACACTGCCTAAATTCATTCATGTTCCTGTATGGGGATATATAATCAATATTTCACAAGATTATTCTTAGAAATATACATCCACTGAAATACATATTTGTTTCCTAGTACTGAAAACTAACTTCAGGGAATGGTGCTAAGAAATCCTAATATTTCTACAGTGACTCACCCAGTTTAACATCAATGCAAGTAGACACCTATGGGACATAATGTGTATTTTGAAGTTTATTTTTATTCAACACTGGTACATTACTATTTCTGCAGTTTATGGGCAATATAGGATATATCATTTCATCCACAATTTTACAAATTTATAGGCATTTGGTTCAATTTCAATCACTTCCTACTTGAGAAGACATGTATTCCTCCATGTTTCTTGACTGTTCTTTTCATGAGATTCTTTCCAAACACATTATTGTCGATTTCCATAATCACTTTTGAAACAAAACTCACACACTCTTCATAATAAACCGTAACACTAATATTATCATTAGATGTATAACTGTTCGGAATGAATGTATGTATATCAATGTAAGATTTCTTGTATATTTTCAGATATCAATTCAATCCATTATTTAAATTTTGAACCAGTTATATTATTTATTCACAGTATGGTCTATTAAAGAATCATCTCTATATTCATAGACCCAGGGTATACCTATTTGTATCCCCAATACTAATTTATAAGCCTTTAAAATATTGCTTTCAAAAATGGTGGAAGAAATATTCTAGTCACCTGATATACATATGCATTTCATCACAGTAATATTCCTGACAAAAAATGCAAGTGTCACACTTATGATTGTACCAAAGCCTATATTGAAAGTGAGCATGAATTACTAACAACATCCATGTCCTGATTCACTAATGATCTCGAATATCATTCCTATTGGTGACTACATATTTGTTTCTTCCTAAGATTGTATATTCAAACTCAACCCTGTTAAAAATGTCTTATCCTATCACTCTCTTTGTACTTTGCCTGATTTCCTAATATCTCTATTGATATCTGCTTTCCTACACATTTTCCCCAGTTCATCACTGTGGCTGACTCTTCACATATGCTGAAATTTACATTCACTCTCTAACCAAAACCCTATATCTAAAGTCTTTTGATCCAACTCCTTGGTTCACTCAAATGGGTTCTTCAAATCCCTTCAGAGGGTAGCCCATAGGTGCTTGGGTTTTCTCATGACCCCAATTCTCATAAAGAATCTATACCCCACAGAGAGTAGGCCTCAAATTGGAGAAGTAGAGCACTATTAATGGCAGGCCTATTTGATCACCCCTCGTTCACAGGAAGGGTTTCCATGTCACCCTGACTTTAGGCAAATGAGTGGCAAGTGAGCTTATTTTGAACACTGTCTTGGGCTGCGCCCCTCATGGAAACCTCCAACCAGAGTTTATTATGACTGTCTATATGGAAGAAGATGAGGGCCATGTTGGAGTGTTTTGGTTTAATTGTGGTCATTTGTGTTACGGTTGGAAAAGATTCCAGGGTCAACCTGGGCTTTAACTCTTGTGTGATTCCCTTTAGAGACTGAGTTCTGGAACAGATCTCAGCGATGTATTGGCATGAATTGTGTTTGGAATTTAGGAGGCCACACATGAGAGTTGCCCTTGGAGACTGAGATCTAGGCCCAGGTTGGCTTTCCAAAGAGCACTGGGATTCTCAGCCAGGATATCACATGACTTTATTCAGAAAGACTTAGCAGTCATAGTTGAGAGTCAAAACACACATGGACCTCAATTGTAAACCTCAATGGGCCTGGCTTCATGTGACCTTTTGGCCACTCCTTGGGAAGCCTTGCCTGTGAGAGTTGTCCCGAGCTTTCATTGAAATGAGCTTCCTCACTATTTCATGGTTCCTGAATGAATTGAAACCCACAGTGCCTCCAACTTCATCCTTGAAAATTGGCTAGATAAACACCATAAAATTTTTGATATTCCTATGAACAGGTGGCACTAGAAAATCTTTGGATGTCTGTTGCTGATCACGAGTATACCAGACAGTGCCCTGATTGACTGGGTTTCATGAAAATGTTGTAGAACAGAGATGCCAGAAAGTTGGAACCTGCTGAGTAGTGGGCCTAGAGCAGTGGTTGGCAGGTGTATGATAAAACATCTGTCGTGGGGCCACATGGATCTTCCCTTGGCTTCCAAATGGATTGTGACTGACATGGTGCAGCCAGCAGACCCTTACAAATAAAGGGATCTTGTTATATGGAGAGGTTTCATGGCAATGTTCAGAATCAGGTTGCTATGGACATGGGTGCAAGCTTTTTGAAATAGAAGCCTGGTTGGTGCATTCTCCTGCAGACCCTCACTCACCACACATGAGAGTACTCCCTCTAGGACTGTGTCCCAGTTTATCTCCTTGTACTTCATGAAGCCAATACCAAACTCAGAGTACTGCAGTAAATAACACCACAAAAATTCGAGTATGACCAAATGGCTTCACAGACCACACGGTTAGACACTTAGACCCCAGTGGCCTCAGTTTACCTACAAAGAGAGAATTCAGAACTGCTGCCTCATGTTCAATAGAAAATAAGGAACCATGTCATCCAGGTCACATAGATGCTGACCCAGATTTGATGGTCTCACTACAAAGGAAGCTAAAGCTCCTGACAACAACAAATATTTCAAGGGCCCAAACTCAGAGGCAGTTTCTCAAAAATTTATTAGGCCACCAGAGCTCCATGTTTGTGGAGTGGTTATCCTTTCTTTTACATTTGGAAATTCCTCTACCACCTCCAAGGTTGTGAACTCCATTCATTTTTTTTCCAGATATATATTCACAGATTTTCAAACTCTTCTCCACTGATTGTGTCTTACTTGTGGTGAAGGAAATATCAAGGCATTGTTGTGGAGGACAGTGGGAAGATTTTTGTCTAGCATATATTTGTATACACATTAGATTCATTTTCCTATTTTCTATTTGAAATACTGAATTCCTGACAGTAAGCCATACCCTAGTAGACTCTGACTGTTCCCGGGTGCCTATGGTTGGTATACCATTCTAACTTGTGAATGTGACACAGGAAGTAGGGGCAGCCTCCTTGTCATGGAGCCATTGGAAGCAAATGTTAGAACAAAGTGGTTGCCAAGGCAGTGACCTCATTCAGTTCCTGAAGGAAGTGACCTACCTCACTTCCTTGGTGATGGAACCCTCTGAACTTGGGATCCAGGAAGCCAGGCACCAAGAGCCAGTCCCAGTCCCTTTCCCAGTGGGTTCACTTGTTTGGATTTACCAAGGACAGAGTCAGTCTTTCTTGTGGATCACTAAATGCCAGGAAAGCTCTGAAGAGGGGCCTTTCCTGAGAAAGCAGGTAGTGACTCACCGATGGCTCCTGAAAACTTTAGAGAGTTGGTAAAGGAGACCAGATCTGAGACAGGACAGGCCATTTCGGGGGAACATAGTATGGCCTATCAGTCTGAGGACACTCTGGTTACTCACAGACCTATGTGGGTAAACGATATGCCTTTGAGGGTGTAGATGTGAGTTTATGGTTTTGTCTCATGTTCTGAGAATAGGTAGGAAAGGCAGTTTGTTTGGTTTGGAGTGGACTGTTTTTAATAAGTCATTTGACATGGTGAGTGATTCTATGTCTGTGTATCCCACTTTGTCGGTGGTTGAAGATATGAGAAAAGTGAATGCATCAATGCATGTGTCCTGACAAGTAGAAAGCATTCCAGGACACATCCTGCCCAATTTATGAATGGAATGTTGCTTGCCTTATCGATGGGCAACACCTACTATTTTCCTTAGTTCCTGTTTTCTTCCTGAATTCTGGCCATTCTCCAGAATAGGCTCATTTTTTTTGTCCAAGATATGTACCACCTCCGAGCTCTGTGACATGGCCATTTACTGGATACCTGAAATGAATGGGGAGGATCTCAGAAAACTCAGATATCAGTGTGACCAGTAAAGTCTCAGTAGAGAAACCCTGCTTTGTGCCTTTTGCTTACCTACTGTTCTGTTGACCTGAATGTCAGGTAGGTCTTTGCCTCAGACCACCAGTTTGTGAAGCCTGAAGAAACTGCTTTCAAATGGAAATGAATGAGCATCACCCGTGGCTCTTAGATTAATTGCTTTAGAAAAGGATGTGTCTAAATCATCCTCTCGGCTCTGTGTGAGGCTGTGGCTTACAATCTCAGCACCTGATGGATCTAAAGAAAGATCCCATGTGTGCATCCAAAACCAAAATGGCAAAAAGATCAGACATTGTGGATGAAGTCTCTTGCTTCCTCTGTTAGGCTCCTCACCTCCATCAAGTACGAATAGGGATCCTTTGGGTCTAATGAGTTCTTCAAAGACGAGAAAAGGTGCTTGGGTTTCACATGACTCCAAATCACATAAAGAATCTATACCTCACGTTCAGTAGGCCTCAAAAAGGAGAAAAAGAGCATTATTAATGGCAGGCCTATTTGATCAATCCTGGTTCACAGGAAGGGTGTCCAGGAAACCCAGACTTTAGGCAAATGAGGGGCAAGGGAACTTATTTTGGACACTGTCTTGGGCTTCGCCCCTTGTGGAAACCTCCAGCCAGACGTAATGATGAGTGTCTATATGGAAGAATATAAGGGCCATGTGGTAGTGTTTTGGTTTTAATTGAACATGTTAATAACACTAACCATACATTGTTCCATCAATTTAAGTATTCAGAAGAGCAGGGACAGATTTGTTCTTACAATACAGGAATGTAGGGGATCTTCAACCTGCTGAAAACCTCAAAGGTCAATGCAGAAATTATCCCTGGAGAAGATGTAGGCAGCTATGAAGGACCGGAGAGAGCAAAAGTATTCTTCCATGGAAAACAACCTGGTCAGGATGAAGGGTTGAGTCTGAATCAACTCTCTATCCTTAACGTAGAGGAGATGGAGCAAACCGGGCCTGTGTGGAGAGCTGTTCCTGGGTACCTATGGTTGGTATACCATTCTAACTTTTGAAAGTGTCTCAGGAATTAGGGGCAGCCTCCATCTCATGGGACCCTTGGAAGCAAGTGTTAGGACAAAGTGGTTGCCACGGCAGTGACCTCATTCAGTTCCCGAAGAAATGACCTTCCTAACTTCCTTGGTGATGGAACTCTCTGAACTTGTGACCCAAGTATCCAGGCACCCAGAGCCAGTCCCAGTCACAGTTCCAGTGGGCTCACTTGTTGGATTTACCAAGGACAGCGCCAGTCATTCTTGGTACCTACTGATGTGAGGATGGCCAAATGCCAGGAGTGCTCTGAAGAGGGGCCTTTCCTGAGAAAGCAGGTAGTGGCTCAACACTGGCTCCTGACAACTTTACAGAGTTGGCCAAGGTTACCAGATCTGAGGCAGGACAGGCCATTTCGGGAGAACACAGTATGGCCCACAAGTCAGAGGACATTCCGGATAGTCACAGACCTACTTGGGGGAAGAAGTTGAATTTGTGAGTTCGGGTGGGGTTTGTGGTTTTGTCTCATGTTCTCAGAATAGGTAGGAAAGGAGGTTTGTTTGGTTTGGAATTATCTGATTCTTCTAAGTCCTTTGACAATGCGAGTTTTTCTATGTCTGTGTATCCCACTGTGTTAGTGGTTGTAGACATTAGAAAAGAGAATGCATCAATGGATGTGTCCTGTCTAGTAGAAAGCTTCCCAGCATTCATCCTGCCCAATTTATGAATGGACTGCGGCTTGCCTTATGGATGGGCAACACCTGCAATCTTCCTAAGTTCCTGATTTCTTACTCAATTCTGGTCACTCTCAAGAATAGACTCATGGTTGTGTGTCCAAGATATGTACCACCTCCAAGGTCTGTGAAATGGCCATGTACTGGATAGCTGAATGGAATGGCCGAGCATCTCAGAAAACTCAGATAGCAGTGTGACCAGGAATATCTCAGTGGAGAAACCCTGCTTTGGGCCTTATGCATACATATTTTTCTGTTGCCCTGAATGTCAGGAAGGTGTTTTCCTCAGGCCAAAACTTTTGGAAGCCTTAACAAAAGACTTTTCAATTGGAAATAAATGTGCATCTCCTGTGGCTCTTTGCTTAATTGCTTTGGAAAGGGATGTGTCTGAATCAGCCTCTTGGCCCTGTGTGAGGCTGTGGCTTAGATTCTATGCACCTTATGGATCTAAAGAAAGATTCCATATGTGCATCCAAAACCAAAATGGCTAAAAGTAGAGTCATTGTGGATGAAGTCTCTTGCCTTCCTCTGGTAGGGCACTTACTTCCATCAAGGAAGAATAGGGATCCTTTGTGTCAAATGGGTTCTTCAAAGCTCTGCAGTGGCTTGCCCATAGTTCTTGTGGTTTCTCATGCGTCCAATTCCCAAAAAGAATTTAAACCCCTCAGTCAGTAGGCCTCAAATTGGAGAAGTGGAGCAGTATAAATGTCAGGCCTATTTGATCACTCCTGGTTCATAGGAAGGGTGTCCAGGCAAACGTGACTTTAGGCAAATGAGGGACAAGGAAGCTTATTTTGGACACTGTCTTGGGCTGTGCCCTCATGGAAACCTCCAGCCAGAGGTTATGATGAGTGTCTATATGGAAGAAGATGAGGGTCATGTGGGAGTGTTTAGGTTTTAATTGTGAGAGATTACTGGTTCAACCTGGGTTGAATTCTGCTGTGATTCCCCTTAGAGACTCAGTTCTTGAACTGACCTCAGAGAAGAATTGCCATGAATTGTGTTAAGATTTTCGGAGGCAACGCATGAGAGTCGCCATTGGAAGCTGTGATCTAGTCCCAGGGGGACTTTCCACAGTTCACTGGGACTCTCAGCCAGAGAATCACATAATTTTATTCTGAAAGACATGGAAGCCACAATTGAGAGTCAAAACACACATGGACCTCACATTTTAGACCTCAATGGGCCTGGCTTCAAGTGACGTTTTGGCCACTATTTGGGAAGCCTTGCCTGTGAGAGTTCTCCAGAGCTTTCATTAAAATGAGATTCTTCATCATTTAATGGTTTCTGAATAATTGAAACCCACAATGCCTCCAACTTCATCCTTGAAAATGGTTACATAAATATCATGAAATTTTTAAAATTACCATGACCAGGTGGCACTGGAGAACCTTTGGATGTCCTGTTGCTGATCATGAGTATACCAGAGAGTGCCTAGATTGACTGGGTTTCTTTAACATGGTGTAGAACACAGATGCCAGTAAGTTGGAGTCTGCTGAGAAGTGGACCTAGAGCAGTGGTGGGCAGGTGTGTGATAAAACATCAGTGGTACGGCCATGAGGATCTACCATTGGATTCCAAATGCCTTGTGACTGACATGGTGCAGGCAGCAGACCCTTCTATGTAAAGGCATCTTGTTATATGCAGAGGTTTCAGGGCAATGTTCAGAATCAGGTTGCTATGGTCAAGGGGAAAAGCTATCTGGATAGAAGCCTGGTTGGTGCATTCTCCTGCAGACACTGACCCACCACACGTGACAGAACTCCCTCCAGCACTGTGTCCCAGATAAACTCGTTGTATTTCATGAAGCAAACACCAAACTCCCAGTGCAGCAGCAAGAAACACAACGAAAAGTGGATCATGACCAAATTGCTTCACAGTCCAAACGGGGAGACACTTAGCCCCCAGTGGCCACAGTTTACCTGCAAAGAGAGAAACCAGCACTGCTGCCTCATGTTCATTGAAAAATAAGATGCCATGTCCTCCAGGTCACATAGATGCAGACCCAGCTTTGATGGTCTCACTAGAAAGAAGCTAAAGCTCCTGAAAACAACATATATTTCAAGTGCCCAAACTCAGAGGCATTTCTCAAGAAGTCTTTAGGCCAGCAGAGCTCCATGTTTGTGGAGTGTTTATCCTGTCCCTTACTTTTGGAAACTCCTCTACCACCTCCAAGGTTGTGAATTTCTGAGGATTTTTCATTGAATATATGTATTCACACATTTTCTAATTCTTCTCCTCTAATTGTGTCTTTCTTGGTGCGAAGGTAATGTCAAGGCATTTTTCTGGATGAGAGTGGGAAGATTTTTGTGTAGCATATATTTACATACACATTGGATTCATTTTCCAAATTTCCATTAGAAATACTGAATCCATGACACTAACCACTACATTACTAGACTCTGACTACTAATCCTAATATGATGGAGAATAAAAACCCAAACAGAATAGAAATATAAGCAGTTCAGAGGATGCATGTTGTATAGTGGGACTTGCCTTTTGCATTATATAGGGTAGGAGTTATAAATCTAGTCAATTTTCTGTTGAAATATTTCTCCATGTATTTCTAAAGTTAACAAATATGTGAATACCTGACTCCCTTTCTCTGCAGCCTATTCAGCACATGTAATTTTATATGCACATATAGAATCCTACCTGGAATCACACGTACATTCTTGTGAGATGGCTCACTTGGCAGATACAAATTGTTAGAATAGTTCACTCTTCCTAAATGATGCTGGAACTGAAAATTCAACCAATGGGTGAGCTTCCTGGTTGAACAACTTTACACAAAAACCCATGTTCAGTAAAATAAATATTTCTGATCTGTGGATGATATATATTTCATGGTGAATTTCAATTGGCATATATATTCCTACTTTTTAAAGTCTGTTTGTGTGTGTGTGTGTATACATACTCTCCAGATTTTTCAAAATATGAAATATGTGTCTTATTATACACTCCCTAAAATAATTCATATTCATGTATGTGGATTTTTAATCAACTTTTCACTAGATTATTCCCAGGAATATTCACACACCTGAAAAACATATTTGTTTCCTCGTACTGAGAACTATCTTCAGTGAATGGTGCATACAAATCCTTGTATTTCTGCAGTAACTTACCCAGTTTAACATCAATGCAAATAGATTTCTATGGGACATGATGTGTATTTTGAAATTCATTTTTATTCAACACTGGTACATTGCAATTTCTTCCGTTTATGCACATCATAAAATATATATTTCATCTAGAAATTCGAAAATTAATAGGCATTTGTTTCATTTTCAATCACTTCCTGCTTCAGAACACATGTATAACTCCATATTTCTTGACTGATCTTTTCATGAGGTTTCTTTTTCGATTTCCTTAATCATTTTTGAAGCAAAACTCACACACTCTTCATGATGAACCATAACCCTAATATTACCATTAGATGTATATTTGGTTTTAATGAATGTATATATATATCAATATAAGATTTCCTCTATGTTTTCATTTATCAATTCAATCCATTATTCAAAGTTGGAACCAGTAATACTATTTATTCACAGTATGGTCTATTCATGCATTATCTCTATATTCATAGACACAGGGTACACCTATTTGTACCCCCAGTACTAACTTATACGTCTTCACAATATTGCTCCCAGAAATGGTGGAAGAAATACTCATGTCACCTGATCTACATGTACATGTTATCACAGTAATATTCTGGAAACAAAATGCAAAGGTCACAGTTATGATTGTACCAAAACCTAAATGAAAAGTGAGCATGGATTACTAAAAATATTCCTGTCCAGGTTGCTACCGCTCTCAAATGTCAATCCTATTGGTGACTATATATTTGTTTCCTCCTAAGATTATATATTCAACCTCAAGCCTGTTGAAAATGTGTAATCCTATCACTCACTTTATACTTTGCCTGATATCCTAATGTCTCTATTGATTTCTGCTTTCCTAAATATTTTCCCAGTTTATCATTTTGACTGACTCTTCACATGTGCTGACATTTAAATTCACTTTCTAACCGAAACCCAATTGCTAAAAACATTTCCTCCAAAACCTATAATCACTATTCTTTCTAAACCTACCGACACTTTTCCTAATCCTACCGACTATAGCTTTTTGACTGGATATTCTCGTGACATTCAATCATCCAAGGTACAAGGTCCTATGACATTGTATATGGATTTATTTAAGACATCTGTGCAGAACGTAAGTCAAAGCTAAGTATCCCAATTAAAGGCCCAATGCCCTTCTGGGCTTCAAATTTTACCTAGATTTCTGTTTTCATACTTATATTTCACCTAAATATTCTTGTAAATATCGCACATTCCCAATACCATTATTCATCGCTCAGAATGATTCTTAATCCAAATCGAACCTGTTATTAAGCCTAACCAAACACTGTTCCCTCAATCTAACTTTACAGAAGAGCAGCGACAGAGTTGGTCTTACAATACAGGAATGTAGGGGATCTTCCAGATGCTGAGATCCTCAAAGTTTTAAGCAGAAACGATTTCTGGAGAAGACATAGGCAGCTATGAAGGACCTGAGAGAGCAAAAGTCATCTTCCATGGCAAACAACGTACTCAGGATGAAGCATTGTGTCTGAATCAGCCTCTCTTTTCTTAATGTAGAGAAGAGGGACCAAACCAGGCCTGTGTGGAGAGCTGTTCCCGGATTCCTATGGTTGATATACCATTCTAACTGTTGAAACTGTCTCGGGAAGTAGGGGCAGCCTCCACCTCATGGGAACCTTGCAATCACCTGTTAGGACAAAGTGGTTGCAAAGGCAGTAAAGTCACTCAGTTCCTGAATGAAGCGACCTACCTCACTTCCTTGGTGAAGAAACTCCCTGACCTTGGGCTCCAGGAAGACAGAGAATACCAAGACCTTGTCACAGTTCCAGTGCCAGTGGGCTCCATTGTTTGGAAAAACCAAGGATAGACTAAGTATTCCTTGGTACCTACTGATATGAGGATTTCAAATGCCAGGAGAGCTCTGAAGAGGGGCCTTTCCTGAGAAAGCAGGTAGTGGTTCACCGCGACCAGATCTGAAACAGGACAGGCCTTTTGGGGGAACATAGTATGGCCCACCAGTCAGAGGACACTCCAGATAGTCACAGACCTACTTGAATGAAGGAGGTGCGTTTGCGCGTGTGTGTGTGATTTTGTGGTTTAGTCTCTTCTTATGAGAATAGGTAGGAAAGGCGGTTTGTTTGGTTTGGAGTGGACTGCTTCTAGTAAGTCGTTTGACAAGGCGATTTTTTGCATGTCTTTGTAACCCACTGTGTCCGTGGTTGTAGACCTTAGAAAAAAGAATGCATCAATGTGTCCTGTCTAGTAGAAATCTTCCCAGCATTCATCCTGCCCAATTTAGGAGTGGACTGCCCCTTGCCTTATGGATGGGCAACACCTGCAATCTTCCTAAGTTCCTGATTTCTTCCTCAATTCTGGTCACTCTCAAGAATAGGCTCATTGTTTTGTGTCCAAGATATGTACCACCTCCAATCTGAGTGACATGGCCATGTACAAGATAGATGAAGGGAATGGCGAGCATCTCAGAAAACTCTAATATCAGTGTGTCCAGGAAAGTCTCAGTGGATAAACCCTGCTTTGGGCCTTTTGCTATTGTTCTGTTGCCCTGAATGTCAGGAAAGTCTTTGCCTCAGGCCATCCCTTTGTGAATCCTGAAGAAAACAGCTTTCAAATGGAAATAAATGGACATCAACTGTGGCTCTGTGCTTAATTGCTTTGGAAAGGGATGCGTCTGAATCAGCCTCTTGGTCCTATGTGAGGCTATAGCTTAGATTCTCAGCACCTGATGGATCTAAAGAAAGATCCCATGTGTGCATTCAAAACCAAAATGGCAAAAAGATCAGTAATTGTGGATGAAGTCTCTTGCCTTCCTCTGTAAGGTTCCTGACCTCCATCAAGTGAGATTAGGCATTCTTTGGGTCAAATGAGTTCTTCAAAGCCCTGTGGAGGCCATTAACAGGTGGCACTGGAGAACTCTTAAATGGTCTGTTGCTGATCATGAGTATACTAGCCAGGGCCTTTATTGACTGAGTTTCATAAAAATTATCTAGAAAAGCAATGCCAATAAGTTGGAGCCTGCTGAGTAGTGAACCTAGAGCAGTAGTGTGTGATAAAATATCTGTGGTGGGACCATGTGGATCTGCTATTGACTTCCAAATGGCTTGTGACTGACATGGTGCAGCCAGCAGACCCTTCTATGTAAAGGCATCTTGTATATGGAGAGGTCTCAGGGTAATGTTAAGAATCAGGTTGCTGAGGTTAAGGGGACAAGCTATCTGGTATTGAAGCCTGGTTGGTACATTCTTCTGCAGAACGTGACCCACAACACGTGACAGAACTTCCTCCAGCACTGTGTTCCAGTTGAACTCATTGTATTTCGTGAAGCAAATACCAATGTCCCAGTTCAGCAGCAAGAAACACCACAAAAGTTGGAGGATGAACAAATGGCTTCAGAGTCCACATGGGGTGACACTTAGCCCCCAGTGGCCACAGTTTACATACAAAGAGAGAAATCAGCACTGCTGCCTCAGGATCATTGGAAAATAAGAAACCAAGATCTTCATGTCACATAGATACAGACCCAGCTTTGATGGTCTCACTAGAAAGGAAGCTAAAGCTTCTGACAAACACATATATTTCAAGTGCCCACCCTCAGAGGCAGTTTCTCAAGAAATCTTTTGGCCAACAGAGCTCCATGTTTGTGGAGTGTTTACCCTGTCCCTTACTTTTGGAAACTGCTCTACAACCTCCAAAATTGTGAACTTTTGAGCATATTCCACTACAGATATATATTCACAGATTTTCTACCTCTTCTCTTCTAATTGTGTCTTATTTGGGGTGAAGGTAATTTCAAGGCATTGTTGTGGATGAGAGTTGGAAGATTTTTTTGTAGCACATATTTGCATACACATTGGATTCATTTTCCAATTTTCCATTCGAAATACTGAATTCCTGACACTAACCCATAACCTACTAGAATCTGACTACTAATCCTAATATGATGGAGAACAATAACCCAAACAGAATAGAAATCCAAGAAGTTCAGAGGAGGCATGGTGTATAGTTGAACTTGCCTTTTGCATTATATAGTGTAGGAGTTATAAATCTAATCAATATTTTGTTGACATAGTTGTCCATGTGTTTTTAAATTTAACAAGTATTTGAATTCCTGTCTCCGTTTGTCTGTAGCCTATTCAGCACATGCATTTTTATATGCACATATAGAATCCTACCTGGTATCAAATGTACATTCTTGTGAGGTGGCTGACTTGGCAGATACAAATTATGAGAAGAGATCACTCCTCCTAAACGCTGTTGGAACTGAAAATTTAACCTAAGGGGGAGCTTCCTAGTTGAACAACATTATACACAAATCCATGTTCAGTAAATTAAATATTTTTGGATCTTTGGACGATATGTATTTCTACATCAATTTCAATTGGCATATATATTGCTACATTTCAATGTCTCTGTGTGTATATGTGTTTGTTTGTGTGTGTATATATATATATATATATATATATATATATATATACTCTCCAAATTTTTAAAAATATGAAATACTTCTGTCTTCTTTTACACACCCTAAATTCATTCATATTCATGTATGTGGATTTATAATAAACTTTTCACAAGATTATTCTCAGAATTATTCATCCACCTGAAATACATATTTGTTTTCTAGTACTGACAAGTAACATCAGTGAATGGTGCATACAAATCCTAATATTTCTACAGTAACTGACCCAGTTTAACATCAATCCAAGTAGATTACTATGGGACATGATGTACATTTTGACGTTCATTTTTATTCAACACTGGTACTTTACTATTTCTTCAGTTTATTCACATCATAGGATATGTATTTCATCCACAAGTTAGCAAAATTATTTGCATTTGTGTCACTTTCAATCACTTTCTACTTCAGAACACATGCATTCCTCTATGTTTCTTGACTGGTCTTTTCATGAGACTTCTTTCCAAACACATTATTTTGCTTTTCCATTCTCACTTTTGAAGCAGATCTCACACACCTTTCATGATAGAATATAACCCTAATATTATCATTAGATGTATAACTCATTGGAATGAATGATTCTATATCAATATAAGATTTCTTATATATTTTCAGATATCAATTCTAGCAATCCATTATTTGAAGTGGAATCAGTTATATTATTTATTCACAGTATTGTCAATTCATGAATTACTTCTATATTCATAGACACAGGGTACACCTCTTTGTACCCCCAATACTAATTTATTTTTTTTTATTTTGCATTCTTTCTTAAAGTATTTTTATATTATTTTCAACAACATTTGAAACAACAGGATTTTCTAAATAGACTTGTCTTTAGCATACCCAGATGAAAAAATATAATTCTATTTCATATCCCTTTGTGGGATAATGTGGGTTTTTTGTACTGAAAAAATGCTAGGAATATTAGAATATATGATCCGTTAGCCAACTTTGTTTGTTTGTTTGTTTGCTTTTGCAAAGCTAGGAATTGAACCCTAGTAGTAACTAGTAATTCTACTCATTCAGAAAAGTTAGTGTGTCATTTTATTGAAATAACCATACTGGATATAAAATAGACACACATGTGATACAATAGATTGCATGGTATATAAATTTGTATCTCAGTAAAGCTGTAATTAAAATAAAATTTAAAGTATTGAAATTCAGGCAAAGGATAGGAAAGATATTTGTGTCTGTTTTTCAGAAGTTTATTGTCATCCATTTAAAAAATCTTTTAAAAGAGATTGCATTTGAACAAAAGGTATTGTTTAGTGTGCTTTCTCTGTATTCTTAGTGGTTCTTCACTATTGCTATTTTATTCACACTCTCTTAATTTCTTATTGTTGAGCCAATTCTGCATCTAAATGTAGTGGCAAGATATATTCAGGAGTCTGGTGCAATAGTGCATGCCTGAAATCCCAGCTACTAAGACCCTTTCTCAAAACAACAAAAAAGTAGTGGGGGTGGGGAGCATGGATGTAGTTTAGCAGTCAAGTGCTTTCCGAAGCATGTGGAGGCCCTGGGTTCTATCTGCAGCACCGCAAAAGCAAAACAAACAAAAGATGTATTCCAGAGATTTTGATTATTTCTGCAGGAGACATGCAGTCAAGACTAAGTAATTTGAAACAGGAGTGGCACAAGAAGTGGAAGATAAAGTATCAATTTTTTTTTTCTTTTTTTTTTGGTTAGAATTAGTTCACTTTGCATTCCTTGCGTATGCGCCTCTACCTTTGGAACCACATTGGTAAAAGTTTGTGTAAGAATTGTTTGTTGGCATATCCTAGAGTGCTCAATTTATACGTCTTCAAAATATTGCTCCCAGAAATTGTGGAAGAAATACTCATGTCACCTGATCTACATATACATTTTATCACAGTAATATTCGGAACACAAAATGCAAAAGTCACACTTATGATTGTACCAAAGGCTAAATAGAAAGTGAACCTGTATTATTAAAAACATTCATGTCCAGGTTGCCTAATACTCTCAAATGTCAATCCTAATGGTGACTACATATTTGTTTCTTCCTAAGATTATATATTGAAACTCAACCCTGTTGATAATGTCTAATCCTATCACTCACTTTATACTTTGCCTGATTTCCTAATGTCTCTATTGATATCTGCTTTCCTACATATTTTCCCCAGTTCATCATTGTGACTCATTCTTCACATGTGCTGACATTTACATTCATTCTCTAACCGAAACCCTATTACTAAAGAACTTTTGGTCCAAATCCTATACTCACTCTTCTTCCTAAACCTACGGACTATATTCCTAATCCTACTGACTATCCCTTTTGACTGGATGTTCTCTTCTACATTCAATCATCCAAGTAAAGGTCGGTCGAGTGTCGGAAGAGGAGACCACCAAGAATCTATCTCATGTAACAGCAAAGGGTTTATTGGGGGTCCAGCATGCTGGGGCTCAGAGTTCACTTGAAAAGAGTAGAGAGCCCTGAGAACAGCTTAAGCAGAGGTTAAATACTTTCCCTTGCGAGTGCAGGGAGGGAAGTTTATTGATGTGTCAGGGCGAGTGGTCAATTTGCATGCAACCTGGTGAAGGAGTACATTCTGCAGTTTGACAGTTGGGGACAGCACATTCTGGGAACAAGATTGGCAAACATTTCTCAAGATTTCAACAGTGTTTTGTTAAGCGTACAGAAAAACAGGAAGTGACAACTACATATTTTATTAACCTTTCATTCGACACTTCTTTTTCTGGCTACTTTTAATCATAAAAATGATCATTGGGGGGTGTCACATTCTATGTCTGCTAGTGGGGTATTACCATTAGTTTAACTTGTCCAATTTGAGCTTGGAGAAAATAAATTACATGGTTGAGCAAGCAGGGTTTAATAGTTAGCAATAATATGAGGATTATTATTGGACCGGCCAGCCGACAAGACAAGACAAGACAATAAAGACAAGACAAGACAATAAAGACAGGATATGGAAGTCCAACACTGAGACCAGGACTTAGTAGTTGGCAGAACCCGATCGGTTGGCAATAACGAATCTGAAACAAAATATCACTGAGTCATGGAGACTATTGTTCCTCAATTTTCTGAGTCCTCTATGACGTCACCCAGGGACTTGGCCTGTGGCTCTGTGACATGACTGTCAGCCATCGTTGGAGAGAGCTCACGCTCTTCATTGACATCCATTTTGCCAAGCCCTGACCTGAAACCTGACCAGAAAGAGGCACCTTACTTACCCTGAGAGGAGTTTGTTGGGGTCTCTTGTCCACCGCTGCCGGATCTCAGTGGAACCTCCATATGTAAAGGTCCGGTGACAATCGGGGGAAGAGACCACCAAGAGACTGTCTCATGCAAAAGCAAAGGGTTTATTGGGGGTCCAGCATGCTGGGGCTCAGAGCTCACTTGAATAGAGCAGAGAGCCCAGAGAACAGCTTAAGCAGAGCTTATATATTTCCCTTGGACAGGGCAGGGGGGTAAGTTTATTGATGGGTCCGGGCGAGTGAGCGGTTTGCGTGCAACCGGTTGAGGGAGTACATTCTGCAGTTTGGCAATTGGGGACAGCACATTCTGGGAATAAGATTAGCAAACAGTTCTCAATATTTCAAAAGTGTTTTGTTAAGCATACAGAAAAACAGGAAGTGACAAGTACTTATTTTATTAACCTTTCACTGCGAACTATACTTTGCCAGAATTCCTAATGTCTCTATTGTGTTTGTTAAAGTTCATTTTTATTCAAACCTGGTACGTTATTATTTCTTCAGTTCATGGACATCATAAGATATTTCCTTTCATTCACAAGTTCACAAATTTATAAACATTTGGTTCACTTTCAATCACTTCCTCCTTCGGAAGACATATGTTCCTCCATGTTTCTTGACTGGTCTTTTTACTAGACTTCTTTCTAAACATATTATTTTCGATTCCATAATCATTTTTGAGGCAAAACTCACACACTATTCATGATAAATGATAACCCTAACATTACAATTAGATATATAACTGGTTGGAATGAATGTATGTATATCAATATAAGATTTTCTATATATTTTCAGATATCAATACAATCCATTATTTAAATATGGAACCAGTTATATAATTTATTCACAGTATGGTCTATTAATGCATCATCTCTATATTCATCAAAACAGGGTAAACCTAATAGTATCCCCAGTACTAATTTATAAGTTTTCAAAATATTGCTCACAGAAATGGTGAAAGAAATACTCATGTCACCTTAGCTACATATACATATTATCACACTAATATTCTGGACACAAAATGCAAAGGTCACACAGAACATAATTTAAGCTAAGTATCCCAATCAAGGGCCCAAAGTCCTTCTGGGCTTCAAATATTACCTAGATTTCTGTTTTCATACTTATATTTCACCTCCATGTTCTTGTAAATATCACAGGTTCCCAATATCATTATTCATCCAGCAAAATGATTCATAACCCAAATCGAACATGCTATTAACCCTAACCATTCTGTAAACTGAGATTGTTCACTCAATCTCACTTTACAGAAGAGCAGGGACAAAGTTAGTATTACAATACAGGAAGTTTGGAGATCTTCCACCTGCTGAGTACCTCAAAATCCATGCAGAAATGATCCCTGGAGAAGACGTAGGCAGCTATGAAGGACCTGAGACAGCAAAAGTCATCTTCCTTTGCAAACAACCCGATCAGGATGAAAGGATGTGTCTGAATCATTCTATCTCTTGTTAATGTAGGGAAGATGTATGAAACCAGGCATGTGTGGAGAGCTGTTCCCAGGTGCCTATGTTTCTATACCATTCTAACTTGTGAAAGTGTCACAGGAAATAGAGGCAGCCTCCTTTTCCTGAGACACTAGGAAGCAACTGTTAGGACAAAGTGGTGGCCAAGACAGTGGCCTCATTCATTTTCTGAAGAAAGTGACCTCACCTCACTTTTTTCATGATGGAACTCTCTGAATTTTGTGATCCAGGAAGCCAGGCACCAAGAGCCAGTACCAGTCCCAGTCCAAGTGGGCTCACTTGTTTGGATTTACCAAGTAAAGAGTCAGTCTTTCTTGGTACCTACTGATGTGAGGGTGGCCAAATGCCAAGAAAGCTTTGAAGAGGGTCCTTTCCTGAGAGGGCAGGAAATGGCTCACCACTGCCTCCTGAAAACTTCACAGAATTGGCCAAGGAGACCAGATCTGAGACAGGACCGGCCATTTCTGGGGAACATTCTATGGCCTACTCGTCAGAGGACACTCCGGATAGTCACAGACATACTTGGGGAAGGAGGTGACTTTGTGTGTGTGGATGTCAGTTTGTGGATTTGTCTCATATTCTGAGAATAGGTAAAAAAGGAGGTTTGTTTGGTTTGGAGTGGACTGTTTCTAGTAAGTCATCTGACAAGGAGACTGTTTCTATGTCTGTGTATCCCACTGTGTCCTTAGTTGTAGATATTAGAAAAGAAAATGGCTCACTGGGTGTGTCCTGTCTAGTAGAAAGCTTCACAGCATTCATCCTGCCCAATTAATGAATGGACTGAGGCTTGACTTATCCATGGGCAACACCTAGTATCATCCTAAGTTCTTGAATTCTTCCTGAATTCTGGCAACTCTCCAGAAAGGCTCATGGTTTTTTGTCCAAGATATGTACCACCTCCAACCTCTGTGACATGGCCATGTACTAGTTAGCTGAAAGGAATGGCGAGCACACCAGAAAACTCAGATATTGGTGTGACCAGGAAAGTCTCTATGGTGAAACCTGGCTTAGGGCCTTTTGCTTAACTATTGTTCTGTTGCCCTGAATGTCAGGAACCTCTTTGCCTCAGGCCACCCCTTTATAAAGCCAGAAGAAAACAATTTTCAAATGGAAATGAATGGGCATCACCTGTGCCTCTTTGATGAATTGTTTTGGAAATGGTTATGTCTGAATGAGACTCTGGGCCCTGTGTGAGGCTGTGGCTTAAATTGTCAGCACCTCTTGCTGATCATGAGTGTACCAGACAGTGCCTTGATTGACTGGGATTTATGAAAATGGTGTAGAACAGAGATGCCATTAAGTTGGACCCTCCTGAGTAGTGAGCCCTGAGCTGTGGTGTGCAGGTGTGTGATAAATCTTCTGTGGTTGCGCCATGTGGTTTTGCCATTGAATTCCAAATGGTTTGTCACTGACACGGTGCAGTGACCAGACACTTATATGTAAAGGTGTCTTGTTAAATGGATAGTTTTCAGGGCAATGTGCAGAATCAGGTTGCTATGGAGAAGGGGGCAAGTTATGTGGGAATGAAGCCTGGTTGGTGCATTCTCTTGTAGACCCTGAAAAACCACAAATGACAGAACTCCCTCCAGGACTGTGTTCCAGTTGAACTCCTTGTATTTTGTGAGGCAAATACCAAACTCTCAGTGCTGCAGCAGGAAACTCTACGAAAATGGAGGATGAACAAAAGGCTTCACAGTCCACACAGGGAGACACTTAGACCCCAGTGGCCACAGTTTACATACGAAGAGAGAATTCAGCACTGCTGCCTCATGTGTATTGGAAAGCAAGAAAGAATGTCCTCCAGGTCACATAGATGCAGACCCAGCTTTGATGATCTCACTACAAAGGAAGCTAAAGCTACTGACAACATATATTTCAAGTGCCCATCCTCAGAGGCAGTTTCTCTAGAAGTCTTTAGGCCAGCAGACCTCCATGTTTGTGGAGTGTTTACCCTGTCCCTTACTTTGGGATACTCCTCTACCACCTCCAAGTTTGTGAACTCCTGAATATTTTCCATTCCAGATATGTATTTACAGATTTTCTAACTCTTCTCCTCTAATTGTTTCTTATTTGGCGTGAAGGTAACGTCAAGGCATTGTTCTGGATGAGAGTGGGAAGATTTTTGTGTAGCACATATTTGCATACACATTGGATTCATTTTCCAATTTTCCATTCCAAAGACTGAATCCCTGACACTAACGCATACCCTACCAAACTCTGACTACTAATCCTAATATGATGAAGAAAAATAACCCAAACAGAATAGAAATACAAGCACTTCTGAAGAGGCATGGTGTATAGTTGGACTTGCCTTTTGCATGATAAAGTGTAGGTGTTATAAACCTAGTCAATTTTTCATTGAAATAGTTCTCCATGTGTTTTTTTTTCCTTTAATATTTATTGTTGGTTCTACAAAACATTACATAGTTCTTGACATGTCATATTTCACACTTTGATTCAAGTAGGTTATGAACTTCCATTTTTCTTCGTATACAGATTGCAGTATCTCATCAGTTACACATCCACCATTTTACATATTGCTATACTAGTGTCTGTTGTATTCTGCTGCCTTTCCTGTCCTCTACTATCTCCCATCCCCTCCCCTCCAATCCTCTCTCTCTACCCCATCTATTGTAATTCATTTCTTCCACTTGTTTTTGTCCCCTTTCACCTCACTTCATCTTGTATTTAATTTTGTATAACCATGAGGGTTTCCTTCCATTTCTATGTAATTTTCCTTCTCTTTCCTTTTCCCTCCCACCTCTCACCCCTGTTTAATATTAATCATCTTCTCATGCTCTTCCTCCCAACTCTGTTCTTAGTTACTCTCTTTATATCAAAGAAAACATTTGGCATTTGTTTTTTAGTGATTGGCTATCTTCACGTAGCATAATACGTTCTAATGCCATCGATTTCTCTGCAAATTGTATGATTTTGTCATTTTTTAATGCAGAGTAATACTCCATTGTGTATAAATGCCACATTTTTTTTAATCCATTCATCTATTGAAGGGCATCTAGGTTGGTTCCACAGTCTTCCTATTGTGAATTGTGCTGCTATGAACATAGATTTATCAGTGTCCCTGTAGCATGCACTTTTTGGGTCTATAGGGATTAGACCGAGAAGGGGAATTGCTGGGTCAAATGGCGGTTCCATTCCCAAGTTTCCAAGAAATCTCCATACTGCTTTCCAAATTTGCTGCACCAATTTGCAGTCCCACCAGCAATGTACAGGTGTACCCTTTTTCCCACATTCTCGCCAGCACTTGTTGTCGTTTGACTTCATAATGGCTGCCAAGCGTACTGCAGTGAGATGGTATCTTAGGGTGGGTTAGTTTAGCATTTCTCTGAATGCTCGAGATGGTGAGAATTTTTTGATGTACTTATTGATTGATTGTATGTCCTCCTCTGAGAAGTGTCTGTTCAGGTCCTTGGCCCATTTGTTGATTGGGTAATTCATTTGCTTATTGTTTAATTTTTTGAGTTCTTTGTATAACTCTGGATATTAGGGCTCTATCTGAAGTGTGAGGAGTAAAGATTTGTTCCCAGGATGTAGGCTCCTTTTTTACCTCTCTTATTGTTTCTTTTTCTGAGAAAAATCTATTTAGTTTGAGTAAGTCCTGTTTGTAGATTCTAATTATTAACTCTTATGCTATGGGTGTCCTATTGAGGAATTTGGAGCCCGACCCCACAGTATGTAGATCATAGCCAAAGTTTTCTTCTATCAGATGCCGTGTCGCTGATTTGATATCAAGCTCCTTGATCCATTTTGAGTTAACTTTTGTGCATGGCGAGAGAAAGGGATTCAGTTTCATTTTCTTACATATGTAATTCCAGTTTTTCCAGCACCATTTGTTGAAGATGCTATCCTTCCTTCAGTTTCTGCTTTTAGCTCCTTTATCAAATATAAGATTGCTGTAATTTTGTGGATTGATTTCTGTGTCCTCTATTCTGTACCATTGGTCCACCCGCCAGTTTTGGTACCAGTACCATGCTCTTTTTGTTACTATTGCTCCGTAGTATAGTTTGAGGACATGTATCGCTATACCGCCTGATTCACACTTCCTGCTTAGAGTTGTCTTTGCTATACTGGGTCTTGTATTATTCCATATGAATTTCATAATTGTTTTATCTATTTCTACAGGAAATGCCGTTGGGATTTTGATTGGCATTGCATTAAACCTATAGAGAACTTTTGGTAATATCGCCATTTTGATGATGTTAATTCTGCCTATCCATGAATGGGGTATATTTTTCCATCTTGTAAGATCTTCTTCTATTTCTCTCTTTAGGGTTCTGTAGTTTTCATTGTGTAAGTCTTTCACATCTTTTGTTACGTTGATAACCAAATATTTTATTTTATTTTTTTTGAGGATACTCTCAATGGAGTGGTTGTCCTCATTTCCGTTTCAGAGGATTTGTTGCTGATATTCAGGAATGCTTTTGATTTATGATTGTTGATTTTATATCATGCCACTTTGCTGAATTCATTTATTATCTCTAAAAGTTTCTTGTAGACCCTTTTGGGTCTACCAGGTATAGAATCATGTCATCTGCAAATAGTGATAATTTAAGTTCTTCTTTTCCTATTTTTATGCCTTTAATTTCTTTCATTTGTCTAATTGCTCTGGCCAGTGTTCGAGAACTATGTTGAACAGAAATCGTGAGAGAGGGCATCCCTGTCTTGTTCCAGATTTTAGAGGGAATGCCTTCAATTTTTTCTCAATTCAGAATGATACTAGCCTGAGGCTTAGCATAGATTGCTTTTACAATATTGAGGTATGTTCCTGTTATCCCAGTTTTTCTAGAGTTTTAAACATAAAGGGATGCTGTACTTTATTGAATGCTTTTTCTGCATCTATTGGGGTGATCATATGGTTCTTATTTTTAAGTCTATTGATGTGGTGAATAACATTTATTGATTTCCGTATATTGAACCAGCCTTGTATCCCAGGAATGAATCCTACTTGATCATGTTGCACAATTTTTTAAATATGTTTTTTTATCTGATTCGCCAGAATTTTATTGAGGATTTTTGCATCTAGGTTCATTAGAGAGATTGGTCTGTATATTTGTTTCTTTGAAGGGTCTTTGTCTGGTTTAGGAATCAGGGTGATATTGGCCTCCTCTGCTGTATACCCATTCGGTCCTGGGCTTTTCTTAGTTGGTAGTCTTTGGATGGTTTCTTCTATTTTCTCAATTGATATTGGTCTGCTTAGGTTGTCTATATCCTCCTGACTCAATCTGGGCAGATCATATGACTTAAGAAATTTATTGATGCCTTCACTATCTTCTAATATAATTTCTGATTATCTTCTGTATTTCAGAAGTGTCTGTTGTGATATTGCCTTTTTCATCCCTTATGATAGTAATTTGAGTTCCCTCTCTTCTTCTCTTCATTAACATGGCTAAGAGTCTGTCGATTTTATTAATTTTTCAACTTTTAGTATTTTCAATTTTTTCAATTGTTTCTTTTGTTTCGATTTCATTAATTTCAGCTCTGATTTTAATTATTTCTTGCCTTCTACTTCTTTTTCTGTTGTTTTGCTCTTCTTTTTCTAGGATTTTGAAATGAACTATGAGATCATTTATTTGTTGTTGTTTTTTTTTTTCTTTTTTTAAGGAAAGAACTCCAAGCAATGAATTTTCCACTTAGAACTGCTTTCAATGTGTCCCATAGATTCTGATATGTTCTGTCTGTCTTTTTCATTTATGTCTAAGAATTTTTTTTTATTTTTCTCCTTGATGTCTTCAATAACCCATTGATCATTCAGTACGTATTGTTCATTCTCCAAGTGATGCATGAATTTTCCTTCCTTCTTTTATTGTTGATTTTCAGTTTCATTCCATTACGATCAGATAAGATGCCTGGTATTATCTATACTCCTTTATATTGTCTAAGAGTTGTTCTGTGACATAATATATGATCTATTTTTGAGAGGAATCCATGTGCTGCTGAGAAAACAGTGTAACTGCTTGATGTTGGGTGCTATATTCTATATATGTTAATTAAGTCTAGGTTATTATTTGTGTTATTGAGTTCTATAGTTTCCTAATTCAACTTTTGTTTGGAATATCTGTCCAGTAGTGAGAGAGGTGTGTTGAAATCTCCCATGATTATTGTATGGTGGTCTACCAGACTCTTGAACTTGAGAAGAGTTTGTTTGATTAACATAGCTGAACCATTGTTTGGGGGCACATATATTTATGATTGTTATGTCTTGTTGGTGTATGGTTCCCTTGAGCAATATGTAGTGTCCCTCTTTATCCCTTTTGATTAACTTTGTCTTGAAATCTATTTTATTTGATATGAGTATGGACACTTCTGCTTGTTTCTGAAGTCAATATGAGTGATATGATTTCTCCCAACCTTTCACCTTTAGTCTATATATGTCTTTTTCTATCAAATGTGTCTCCTGTAGGCAGAAAATTTTGGGGTCTTCTTTCGTGATCCATTCTACTAGCCTGTGTCTCTTAATTGGTGAGTTTAAGGCATTAACATTTAGGGTTATTTTTGAAATATGGGTTGTTCTTCCAGCCATATTTGTTTATTTATGTTACTAAACATGGTTTGTTTTTCTCTTTGATTATTTTTCGCCCCTTTACTGTACTACCTCCCACTGTTGGTTTTTATTGTTATTTTCCATTTCGTCTTCCTATAATGTTTTGCCAAGGATCTTTTGAGGAGATGGTTTTCTAGCTGCAAATTCTTTTAACTTTTGTTTATCATGGAAGGTTTTAATTTCATCTTCCATCCTGAAGCTTAAAATCGCTGGATACACAATTCTTGGTTGGAACCCAATTTCTTTCAGTGATTGAAAAATGTTATTCCAGGATCTTCTAGCTTTCAGAGTCTGTGTTGAAAGATCAGCTGTTATCCTGATTGGTTTACCCCTAAATGTAATCTGCTTCCTTTCTCTTGTAGCTTTTAAAATTCTCTCTTTATTCTGTATGTTTGGCATCTTCATTATAATATGTCTCGGTGTTTATCTCTTATGATTTTGCACATTTGGCGTCCTGTAGGCTTCTAGGATTTGGGATTCTGTCTCATTCTTCATGTCTGGAAAGTTTTCTCATATTATTTCATTGAATAGATTGCTCAATCCTGTGGTTTGGACCTGTATACCTTCCTGTATCCCAATTACTCTTTAGTTTGGTCTCTTCATGCTATCCCATATTTCTTGGATGTTCTGCTCATGGTTTCTTAACAGTCTTGCTGAGTTTTCTATGTTCTTTTCAAGTTGAAATACTTTGTCTTCATTGTTCTAAGTGATCTATTCTGCTGGTAGTATTCTCAATTGAGTTTTTAAGTTGGTTTATTGCTTCCTGCATTTCTATGATTTCTGTTTGTGTGTTTTTTATAACCTCTATCTCCCTGTATAGTTGATCTTTTGCTTCTTGGATTTGTTTTTGTAATTCATTGTCAAAGTGATCTTTCATTGTCTGATTTTGCTGTCTAATGTCTCCCTGGAGACTTCAGATCATCTGAAGCAAGTATATCCTGATTCTTTATCTGACATTCCATATGCTGCAGATATTACCTCTTCTAATGTTGAGTTGACCTGCGTTGCTTGTGGTCCTTTCTTTCCTTGTCTTTCCCTACTGTTCACGTTTTTTTAGGCTTGGTGAAACTTTTGTGTTATTGAATTTTACCCCTAAATGTTTATATTGCTATTGTATTCTTGAAAAGTCTCCCTCACAGGCGTAAGCAGCGGCTCTGCCCCTCCTCCAATTGGGGCAATGTGCCTACCACACCAGCACGCCGCTGGGCCTGTTCTGCCTCTTGGTAGCTGGTCCGCCTACCTTGCAGGAGCGGGCAGTTGATCTACCCCTCTGCGGGTGCTGGTCCTGTTCAGCCAGTGGGTAACAGGTCCAGCTACCTTGCAGGCACAGGCGTCGGCTCTGCCCCTCCGCGCTCCGCTGGGCCTCTTCTGTCTGTGGGTTGCAGGGCTGTCTACATTGCAGGCGTGAGTGGCATCTCTGCCCCCCCCCAAACCGGGGCGATGTGTCTACCACGCTGGTAGGTCGCTGGGTCTGTTCTGCCTCTGGGTGAGAGGTCTACCTGCTTTGCAGGCACGGGCAGCGGCTCGGCCCCTCCCCAAACCTGGTTATGTGTCTAGCACCCTGGCGGGGCCTAGCACCTGGTCTGTCGGTGTTCGCAGGTCCACCTACTTCGCAGGCGCGGGGGCCGGCTCTGCCCCTCTGAAGGCAGCTGGGCCGCTTCAGCTGGTGGGTCGCAGGTTCACCTATCTTGAAGTCACAAGGGGTGTCTCTGCCCCTCCGCGGGTGTCTGGGCCTGTTCTGCCTGTGGGTTGCATGTCCGCGTTCCTTGCACGCGTGCAGTGGCTCTGCCCAACCCCCAACCAGGGTGATGTGTCTTTCACGATGGCGGGCCGCTAGGCCTGTTCTATGGGTGGCTCTCAGGTCCGCCTACCTTACAGGCGCGGTTGGCGGCTCTGCCCCTCCCTTCTCCATGTGTTTCTAAAGTTAACAAATATGAGAATTCCTGTCTCCATTTCTCTGTACCCTATTCAGCACATGCATTTTTATATTCACATATAGAATCCTACCTGGTATCACATGTACATACTTGTGAGGTTGCTGACTTTGCAAATACAAATTGTGAGAAGGAATCACTCCTCCTAAATGCTGTTGGAACTTACAATTCAAACTATGGGTGAGCTCCCTAGTTGAACAACATTATACATAAATCGATGCTCAGAAAAATGAAGATTTTTGGATTTGTGGATAATATATAATTCATGATGTATTTCGATTGGCATATATATTGCTACTTTTTAATGTATACGTGTGTGTGTGTGTGTGTGTGTGTGTGTGTGCATATATATATGTATAAACTCTCCAGATTTTTCAAAATATGAAATGTATGTGTCTTATTATATACTCCCTAAATTCATTGATGTTCATGAATGTGGATTTATATTCAACTTTTCATAAGAATGTTCTCAGAAATATTAATCCACCTGAAATACATATTTGTTTCCTAATACTGAAAACTAACTTCAGTGAATGGTGCATACAAATCCTAATATTGCTATAGTAAATGACTCAGTTTAACGTCAATGCAAGTAGATTCCTATGGGACATGATATGTATTTTGACGTTCATTTTTATTCAAAACTTTTACATTAATATTTCTTCAGTTTTTGCACATAATAGAATACATATTTCATTCACAAATTCACAAATTTATAGGCATTTTTTTCACTTTCAATTACTTCCTGCTTCAGAACATATGTATTCCCCCAGGTTTCTTGACTGCTCTTTTAATGAGACTTCTTTCCAAGCACATTATTTTCAATTTCCATAATCATTTTAGAAGCAAAGCTCACACACACTTCATGATAAACCATAACAGTGATATTACCATTAGATGTATAACTGGTTGGAATGATTGTATGAATATCAATATATGATTTCCAATGTATATTCAGATATCAATTCAATCCATTATTTAAATTTGGAACCAGTTATATTATTTATTCACAGTATGGTCTATTCATGCATTATCTTTATATTCATATAACACAGAGTATACCTATTTGTACCCACAATACTAAATTATATGTCTTCAAAATATTGCTCCCAGAAATGGTGGAAGAAATACTCATGTCACCTGATCTATATATACATTAATCACAGTAATATTGTGGAAACAAAAAGCAAGGTCACACTTATGATTGTACCAAATCCTAAATGGAAAGTGAGCATGGATTAAAAAAAAATCCATGTCCAGGTTGCCTAATGCTCTCAAAAGTGAATCCTATTGGTGACTACATATTTGTTTCTTCCTGAAATTACATATTCAACCTCAACCCTGTTGAAAATGTCTAATCCTATCACTCACTTTATACTTTGCCTGATTTCCTAATGTCTCTATTGAAATCTGATTTCCTGTATTTTTTTTTCCCATTTCATCATTATGACTGACTCTTCACATGTGCTGATATTTACTTTCACTCTCTACCCAAAACCCTATTGCTAAAGATCTTTTGGTCCAAATGCTATACACACTCTTCATTCTAAATCTACCGAATATCTTCCTAATCCACCAACTATCCCTTTTGGACTGGATTTTCTCTTCGACATTCAATCATCCAAAAGACAAGGTCCTATGCCATTGTATATCAATTAATCTGAGACACCTGTGCAGAACATAATTCAAAGCTAAGAATCCCAATAGTGGGGCCAATTCCCTTCTGTGCTTCAAAAATTACCTAGATTTCTTTTTTCATACTTATATTTCACCTATATATTCTTGAAAATATAGCAAAATTCCAATACCATTATTCATCCAAGAGAATGATTCCTAACCCAAATGGAAGCTGTTATTAACCTTAACCATACAATGTTTCCTCAATCTAACTTTACAGAAGAGGAGGGACAGAATTAGTCTTCCAATACAGGAGTGTAGGGGATCTTCCACCTGCTGAGAACCTCAAAGTTTCATGCAGAAATGATCCCTGGAGAAGATGTAGGCAGCTATGAAGGACCTGAGAGAGCAAAAGTCATCTTCCATGGCAAACAACCCAGTCAGGATGAAGGGATGTGTCAGAATAAGCCTCACTCTTCTTAATGTAGAGAAGATGGACCAAACCAGTCCAGTGTAGACAGCTGTTCCTGGCTGCCTATGGTTGATATACAATCCTCAGTTGTGAACGTATCACAGGAAATAGGGGCAGCCTCCATCTCATGGGAACCTTGGAAGCAAATTTTAGGACAAAGTGGTTTCCAAAGCAGTGACCTCATTCAGTTCACAAAGGTGGTGACCTTCCTCACTTCTTTGGTGATAGAACTCTCTGAACTTGGGATCCAGGAAGCCAGGCTACCAGAGGCAGTCCCAGTACCATTCCCAGTGGGCTCACTTATTTGGATTTACCAAGAACAGAGTCAGTCTTTCTTGGTACATACTGATGTGAGAATGGCCAAATTTCAGGAGAGCTCAGAAGAGGGGCCTTTCCTGAGAAAGCAGGAAGTTGCTCACAGCTGGCTCCTGACCACTTCACAGATTTGGCCAAAAAGACCAGATCTGAGACAGGACAGAACATTTCAGGGAACATAATAAGGCTCACAAGTCAGAGGACACTCCGGATAGTCACAGACCTCTTTGGGGGAAGGAGGTGCCTTTGTGGGTGTGGGTGTGAGTTTGTGGTTTTGTCTCATTTTCTGAGAATAGGTAAAAAAGGCGGTTTGTTTGGTTTGGAGTGGACTGTTCCTAGTAAGTCGTTTCACAAAGTGAGTGTTTCTATGTCTGTGTATCCCACTGTGTCTGTGGTTGTAGACATTTGAAAAGAGAATTCATCAATGGATGTGTCCTGTTTAGTAGAAACCTACCCAGCATTCATTCTGCCCAATTGATGAATGGACTGTGGCTTCCCTTATGGATGGGCAACACCTACTAATTTCCTAAGTTCCTGTTTTCTTCCTGATTCTGGCCACTCTCCAGAATAGGCACATTGTTTTGTGTCCAAGATATGTACCACCTCCTAGCTCTGTGACAAGGCCATGTAATGGATAGCTAAAGGGAATGGCTAGCATCTCAAAAAACTCAGATATCAGTGTGACCAGGAAAGCCTCAGTGGAGAAACTCTGCTTTGGGTTTTTTGCTAACCAATTCTTCTCTTCCCCTGAATGTGAGGAAGGTCTTGGCCTCATACACCGCTTTGTGAAGCCTGAAGAAAACAGTTTTAAAATGGAAATAAATGGGCATCACCTGTGGCTCTTTGTTAATTTCTTTGGAAATGGATGTGTCGGAATCAGTCTCTTGGCCCTGTGTGAGGCTGTGGCTTAGGTTCTCAGCACCTGATGCATCTAAAGAATGATCCCATGTGTGCATCCAAAACCAAAATGGGAAAGAGATCAGTAATTGTTGATGAAGTCTCTCGCCTTCCTCTCTTAGGTTTCTGACCACCATCAAGTGAGAATAGAGATCCTTTGAATCAAATGAGTTCTTCTAAGCCCTGCAAAGGCTATCCCATACATGCTTGTGTTTTCTCATGACTCCAAATCACATAAAGAATCTATACCTGACAGTCAGTAGGCCTCAAATTGGAGAAGCAGAGCAGTATTAAAGGAAGGCATTTTTGATCCCTTGTGGTTCACAGGAAGGGTGTACAGGCCACCCTGCCTTTAGGAAAATGACGGGCAAGCGAGGTTATTTGGACTCTGTGTTGGGCTGCGCCCCTCATGGAAACATCCAGCCAGAGGTTATGAGGAGTGTCTATATGGAAGAAGATGAGGGCCATGTGGGAGTGTTTTGGTTTTAATTGTGGTTATTTGTGTGGAAGTTGGAAGCGATGACTGGGTCCACCTGGGCTTGAACTCTGGTGTGATACCCTATAGAGACTGAGTCCTGGAACTGACCTCAGAGAAGTATTGCCATGAATTGTGTTGGGATATTAGGAGGCCACACATGAGAGTCACCATTGGAAACTGAGATCTATTCCCAGTGTGGCTTTCCACAGAGCACTGGGAATCTCAGCCAAGGTATCACATAATTTTATTCTGAAACACTTGGCAGCAATAGTTGAGAGTCAAAACACAAATGCACTTCACATTGTAGACCTCAATGGGCCTGGCTTCATGTGGCCTTTTGGCCACTCTTTGGGAAATCTTGGCAGTGAGAGTTCTCCAGATCTTTCTTTGAAATGAGCTTCTTCACTATTTAATGGTTACCGAATTAAATGAAACACTCAGTGCCTCCAACTTCAACCTTGAAAGATGGGCTCGATAAATACCATGAAATTTTTGAAATTCCCATATCCAGGAGGCACTGGAGAACCATTGGATATCCTGTTGGTGATCATGAGTGTACCAGACAGTGCCTTGATTGGCTGGGTTTCACGAAAATGGTGTAGAACAGAGATTCCAGTAAGTTGGAGCCTGCTGAATAGTGGGCCTAGAGCAAAGGTGGGCATGTGTGAGATAAAACATCTGTGGTGCTTCCATGTGGATTTCCCAATGGCTTCCAAATGGCTTGTGACTGACATGGTGCAGCCAGCAGACCCTTATATGTAAATGAATCTTGTTATATGGGTAAGTTTCAGGGCAATGTTCAGAATCAGGTTCCTATGGTCAAGGGGTCAAGCTATGTTGGAGAGAAGCCTGGTTTGTGCATTCTCCTGCAGACCCTGTCCCACCACACGTGACAGAACTCCCTCCAGCACTGTGTCCCAGGTGAACTCCTTGTATTTCGTGAAGGAAATACTGAACTCCCAGTGTAGCAGCAAAAAATATCACAAAAATTGGAGGATGATCAAATGGCTTCACAGTCCACATGAGGAGACACTTAGCCCCAAGTGGCCACAGTTGACCCCGAAAGAGAGAATTCAGCAATGCTGCCTCATGATCATTGGTAAATAAGAAAGCATCTCCTCCAGGTCACATAGATGCAGACCCAGCTTTTATGGTCTCACTACAAAAAAAGCTAAAGCTCCTGACAACAACATATATTTCAAGAGCCCAACATCAGAGCCAGTTTTTCAAGAAGCCTTTAGGCTAGCAGAGCTCCATGTTTTTGGAGTGTTCACATTGTCCCTTACTATTGGAATCTCGCCTTCTACCTGCAAGTTTGTGAACTCCTGAGCATATTAAATTCCAGATATGTATTCACAGATTTTCTTACTCATCTCCTCTACATGTGTTACTTGGGACGAAGTTAAGGTCAAGGCATTGTTGTGGATGAGAGTGGGAAGATTTTTGTGTAGCACATATTTGCATACACATTGGATTCATTTTCCAATTTTCCTTTCGAAATACTGAATCCCTGAAACTAACCCATACCCTACAAGACTCTGACAACTAATCCTAACGTAATGGAGAAAAATAACCCAAATAGAACAGAAATACAAACATATCAGAGGAGGCATGGTTTACCATTGAATTAACTTTTCCATTATATAGGGAAGGAGTTTTAAATCTAGTCAATTTTTTGTTGAAAGAGTTGTCCATGTATTTTTAAACTTATCAAATATGTGAATTCCTGTCTCCCCCATTTCTTTGTATCCTATTCAGCACATGTATTTTTATATGCACATATAGAATTGTACCTTGTATCACACATATATTCTTGTGAGGTGGCTGACTTGGCAGATACAAATTGTGAGAAAAGTTCACTCCTCCTAAACGCTGTTGGAACTGAAAATTCAACCTATGGGTGAGCTTCCTAGTTGAACAACATTATACATAAATTCATGTTCAGTAAAATGAATATTTTTGGATACGTGGATGATATATATTTCATGATGAATTTCGATTGGCATATATATTGCTAGTTTTTAATGTCTGTGTGTGTTTGTATATATATATATATATATATATATATATATATATATATATATATATATATATATACTGTCAAGATTTTTCAAAATATGAAATATATGTGTATTTTGGCCACTCTTTGGGAAGCCTTACCTGTGAGAGTTCTCGAGAGCTTTCATTGAAATGATTTTCCTCAACATTTAATGGTTCCTGAATGAATTGAAACCCACAGTGCCTCCAACTTCATCCTTGAAAAATGGCTCTATAAATACCATAAAATTCCCCTGACCAGGTGGCACTGGAGAACCTTTGGATGTCTTGTTGCTGATCATGAGTGTACCAGACAGTGCCTTGACTGACTCGATTTCATGAAAATTGTGCAGAACAGAGATGCCAGTAAGTTGGAGAGTGCTGAGAAGTGGGCCCAGGGCTGTGGTGTGCAGGTGTATGATAAAACATCTGTGGTGGGGCCATTTGGGTCTGCCATTGACTTCCAAATGGCTTGTGGCTTACATGGTACAGCTAGCCGACCCTTATCTGTAAAGGCATCTTGTTATATGTAAAGGTTTCAGGACAATGTTCAGAATCAGTTTGCTATGGATAATGTTTCAAGTTATGTGGGATAGAAGTCTGGTTGGTGAATTCTCCTGTAGACCCTGACCCTCCACACGTGACAGAACTCGCTCCAGCACTGTGTCCCAGTTGAACTCCTTGTATTTCATGAAGGAAAAACCAAAAGCCCAGTGCAGCAGCAAGAAACACCACGAAAATTGTAGGATGGCCAATTGGCTTCACAGTCAAGACGGGGAGACACTTACCCCTCCGTGGCCACAGTTTACCTTCAAAGGAAGAATTGAGCACTGCTGCCTCATGTTCTTTTGGAAAATAAGAAACCATGTCCTCCAGGTCAGATAAATGAAGACCCATCTTTGATGGTATCACTACAAAGGAAGCTAAAGCTCCTGACAACAACATATATTTCAAGTGCCCAACCTCAGAGGCAGTTTCTCAAGAAGTCTTTAGGCCAGCAGAGTTCCATGAATTTGGACTGTTTATCCTGTCCCTTAAGTTTGAAAACTCCTCTAAAATGCCCAAGCTTGTGAACTCCTGAGCATTTTCCGTTCCAGATATGTATTCACAGATTTTCTAACTCTTGTCCTCTAATTGTGTCTTACTTGGGTGAAGGTAATGTCAAGGCATTGCTCTGAATGAGAGTGGAAAGTTTTCTTGTAGCGCATATTTGCATAAACAATGGATTCATTTTCCTTTATTTCCATTTGAATTACTGAATCCATGACACTAACGCATACCCTACTAGACTGTGACTACTAATGCTAATATGATGGAGAAAAATAACCCAAACAGAATAGAAATACAAGCAGTTCAGAAGAGGCATGGTGTATAGTTGGACTTGCCTTTTGCATGATAAAGGGTAGTTGTTAAAAATCTGGTTAATTTTTAATTGATATAGTTCTCCATGTGTTTTGAAAGGTATCAAATATGTGAATTCCTGTCTCCCTTTCTCTGTTGCCTATTCAGCACATGTATTTTTATATGCACAAATAGAATCCTACCTGGTACCACACGTACATTATTGTGAGGTGGCCTACTTGGCAGATACAAATTGTGAGAAGAGATCACTCCTCCTAAACGCTGTAGGAACTGAAAATTCAACCTATGCGTGAGCTTCCTAGTTGAACAACATTACACATAAATCCATGTTAAGTAAAATAAATATTTTTGGATCTGTGTATGATATGTATTTCATGATGAATTTTGATTGGCATATATATTGCTACTTTTTAATATCTCTGTATGTGTTTTGTGAAAAATCTGCACTCTATAGATTATTCAAAATATGAAATATATGTGTCTTATTATACACTCCTTAAATTCATTCATGTTCATGTATGAGACCACGGCTCATGCAACAGCAAAAGACATTTATTGAGGATCCAATCCAGTATGCTAGGGCTCCGTGGTCACTCAAGAAGGGAGAGCAGCCCAGATCTCCGAGCTGAGGTTGAGCAGTGCTTAAGTACACTTTTTGGGGAGGGCGAGACTTTACATATATCACAGTATCTTTTAAAAAATCATCATACACTGCGGGAAAATCAAACAACAAATCCTAAACATGATTAGTTCATTCATTGGTGGGAACATGTCAGGCAGGAGGGATAGGTCAGTTCTACAGCGGGGTACAGATTCAAATTGATTAGATTAGGCCCTGCGATGCATAAGTGCCAAGCCACACAGGGTCCTAGGTTATTAAACAACCAGGCCATCAGGGGGAATATTTACTGGGCAGTCCAGAAATTGTCCTACAAGTAACAGGAATTTCAGATTTTTCATGTAGCATAGGAACTTAACAATACCTGGTCCTTTACATTTTAAATCAGGCCTTGAATCTTAGAAACTTTACAAACCCGGTCTTTTACACTTTAACTTTTACACTTTAATTTCAATTTCTTTTACCCTTAAAGATCACTCCTGGTTCACAAGATGGGTGTCCAAGCCACCCTGACTTTAGGCAAATGAGGGGCAAGGGAGCTTATTTTGGACACTGTCTTGGGCTGTGCCCCTCATGGAAACCTCCAGCCATATGTTATGATGAGTGTCTTTATGGAAGAAGATGAGGGTCATGTAGGAGTGTTTTGGTTTTAATTGTGGTCATTTGTGTGGCGGTTGGAAGAGATGACTTGGTCCACCAGGGCTTGAACTCTGCTCTGATACTCCTTAGAGACTGAGTTCTGGAACTGACTTGAGAGAAGTATTGCCATGAATTGTTTTGGGATTATATTAGGCCACACATGAGATTAGCCCTTGGAAACTGAGATCTAGGCCCAGGGTGGCTTTCCACCGAGCACTGGGAATCTCAGCCAGGGTAACACATGATTTTTTTATTGAAAGACTTGGAAGTCATAGTTGAGACTCAAAACACACATGTACCTCATATTGTAGACCTCAATGAGCCTGGCTTCATGTGAACTTTTGGGCACTCATTGGGAAGCCTTGCCTGTGAGAGTTCTTCAGAGCTTTCATTGAAATGAGCTTACTCACCATTTAATGGTTCCTGAATGAATTGAAACCCACAGTGCCTCCAACATCATCCTTGAAAAATGGCTATACAAATACCATGAAATTTTTGAAATTTCCATGACCAGGTGGCACTGGAGAAACTTTGGATGTCCTGTTGCTGATCATGTGTGTACCAGACAGTTCCTTGATTGACTGGTTGTCATGAAAATGGTACAGAACCGAGATGTCAGTAAGTTGGAGCCTGCTGAGTATTGGGGCTAGAGCAGTGGACTATACATTTGTGAATAAATATCTGTGGTGGGACCACGTGGATCTCCCTTTGGCTTCCAAAATACTTGTGACTGATATGGTGCAGGCAGCAGACACTTATATGTAAAGGCATCTTGTTTTATTGAGAGGTTTCAGGGCAATGTTCAGAATCTGGTTGTTATAGTCAAGGGGAAAGCTATGTGGGATAGACCCATGTTTCGAACATTCTCCTGAGGACCCTGAGCAATCACACGTGTCAGAGCTCCCTCCAGAATTGTGTCCCAGTTGAACTCCTTGTATTTCATTAAGCCAATTCCAAACTCCCAGTGCAGCAGTAAGAAACACCACAAAAATGGAGGATGACCAAATGGCTTCACAGACCACACGGGGAGACACTTAACTCCCAGTGGCCACAGTTTACCAAGAAAGAATTCAGAACTGCTGCCTCATGTTCATTAGAAAATAAGGAACCATTTCCTCCAGGTCACATAGATGCAGACCCACATTTGATGGTGTCACAATGAGGAAGCTAAATCTCCTGACAACTTCATATATTTCATGTTCCCAACCTGAGAGGCATTTTCTCAAGAAGTCTTAAGGCCAGCAGAGCTCCAAGTTTGTGGAGTGTTTAACCTCTCCCTTACTTTTGGAAACTGCTCTACCACATCCAATGTTGTGAACTCCTGAACATTTTCAGTTCCACATATGTAATCACAGGTTTTCGAACTCCTCTCCACTAATTGTGTCTTACTTGGAGTGAAGTTAATGTAAAGGAATTGTTCTGGATGAGAGTGGCAAGATTTTTGTGTAGCACATATTTGCATACACATTAGATTTATTTTCCTATTTTCATTTGAAATACTGATCCCCGACACTAACACATACCCTAATAGACTCTGACTACTAATGCTAATATGATGGATAAAAAGAAAACTAACAGAATAGAAATACAGGCCTTTAATAGGAGGCATGGTATATACTTGGAATTTCCTTCTGCTTTATCAAGGGTATGTGTTATAAATCTTGTCAAATTTTCATTGTAATATTTCTCCATGAGTTTTATATATATATATATATATATATATATATATATATATATATATATATATATCTAGATTTTTCAAAATATGAAAAACATGTGTCTATTAAACACTATCTAAATTCATTCATATTCATGTATGTGGATATAAAATCAACTTTTCATAAGATTATTCTCAGAAACATTCAACCACCTGAAATACATATTTGTTTCCTCGTCCTGAGAACTAACTTCAGTGAATCGTGCTTACAAACCCTAATATTTTTACAGTAACTGACACAGTTTATCATCAAAGCAAGTAGATTCCTATAGGACATGATGTGTATATTGATGTTCATTTTTATTCAACAATGGGACATTAAAATTTCTTCATTTTATGCACGTCGTAGGATATATATTTCCTCCACAGGTTAGCAAATATATAGGCATTTGTTTCACTTTCAATCACTTCAAGCTTCAGAACACATGTATTCCTCCATGTTTCTTGACTGGTCTGTTCATGAGACTTCTATCCAAACACATTATTTTCGATTTCCTTTATCACTTTAGAAGCAAAACGGACACACACTTCATGATAAACCATCACTGCAATATCACCATTAGATGTATTACTGGTTGGAATGAATGATTATATATCAATAAAAGATTTTTTATATATTTTCTGATATCAATTCAATACATTGTTTAAAGTGTAACAAGTTATATTATTTATTCACAGTATGGTCTATTCATGCATTATCTCTATATTCATAGACACAGGGTACACCTGGTTGTACCCCCAATACTAATCTATACATATTTGAAATATTGCTCCCAGAAATGGTGGAGGAAATACTCATGTCACCTGATCTACATATGCATGTTATCACTGTAATATTCTGGACACAAAATGCAAAAGCCACACGTATGATTGTACCAAAGCCTAAAGGTAAACTGAACATGGATTACTAAAAACATCCCTGACCAGGTTGCCTAATGCTCTCAAATGTCAATACTATTGCTGGCTACATATTTGTTTCTTCCTAAGATTATATATTCAACCTCAAAACTGTTGAAAATATTTAATTTTTTCACTCACTTGATACTTTTGCCTGATTTCCTAATGTCTCTATTGATATCTACTTTCCTACATATTTTCTGCAGTTCAACATTGTGACTGACACTTCACATGTGCTGAAATTGACATTCACTCTGTAACGGAAACACTATTGCTAAAGATCTTTGGTCCAAATCCTATACTCGCTCTTCTTCCGAAACATACTGACTATCTTTCTGATCCTATCGACTATCCCTTTTTGAGTAGATGTTCTCTACTACATTCAATCATCCAAGGTACAAGATCCTATGCCATTGTATATCGATTTTTCTGAAACATGTATCTAGAACGTAATTCAAAGCTACGTATCGCAATCAGTTGCCCAATGCATTTCTGAGCTTCAAATCTTACCTAGATTTCTGTTTTCATACTTATATTTTATCTCTATATTCCTATAAATATTGCAGGTTCCCAATACCATTATTCATCCCGCATAATGATTCCTTACCCAAATCGAACTTGTTATTAACCCTAACCATACACTGTTGCTTCAATCTAAAATTACAAAAGAGCAGGGACAGAGTTCGCCTTACAATACAGGAATGTAGGGTATCTGCCAACTGCTGAGAACCTCAAAGTTCGATGCAGAAATAATCCCTGGAGAAGATGTCAGCAGCTATGAAGGACCTGTGAGAGCAAAAGCCATCTTCAATGGCAAACAATCTAGACAGGAAAAAGGGATGTGTATGCATCAGCCTCTCTCTTTTTAATGTAGAGAAGATTGACCTAACCAGACCTGCATGGAGAGCTGTTCCCAGGTGCCTATTTTGATATACAATTGAAACTAGTCAAATTTTCAAAGGAAGTAGGGGCAGCCTCTATCTAATGGAACCCTTGGAAGCAACGGTTAGGGCAAAGTTGTTGCCAAGGCAGTGACCTCTTTCAGTTCCTGAAGGAAGTGACCTACCTAACTTCCTTGGTGATGGAACATTCGGAAATTTTGATGCAAGAAGCCAGGCCCCGAGAGCCAGTCCCAGTCCCTGTCCCAGTGGGCTCACTTGTTTGGATTTACCAAGTACAGATCAGACCTTCTTGGTACCTACTGATGTGAGGATGGCCAAATGTCAGTAGAGCTCTGAAGAGAACCTTTTCCTGAGATAGCAGGTAGTGGCTAACCGTTGGCTCCTCAAAGCATCACAGAGTTGGCCAAGGAGACAAGATCTGAGAGAGGAGAGGCCATTTTGTGGGGAAGATAGTATGGCCCACCAGTCCAAAGACATTCCGGATAGTTACAGACCTACTTTTGGGAAGGAGGTGCCTTTGTGTGTGGGTGTGAGTTTGCGGTTTTGTCTCATGTTCTGAGAATAGGTAGGAAAGGTGGTTGGTTTGGTTTGGAGTCGACTGTTTCTAGTAAGTCTTTTGACAAGGCGACTTTCTATGTCTGTGTATCCACTGTGTCCGTGGTTTTAGACATTAGAAAAGAGAATGCATCAATGGAGGTGTCCTGTCTAGTAGAAAGCTTCCCAGCATTCATCCTGCTCAATTGATGAATGGACTGTGGTTTGCCTTATGGATCTTAAACACCTACTAACATCCTAAGTTCCTGTTTTCTTCCTGAATTCTGGCCACTCTCCAGAATAGGCTCATGATTTATTGTGCAAGATATGTACCACCTCCAAGCTCTGTGACATGTCCATGTTCTTGATAGCTGAAGGGAATGGGAACATCTTGGAAAACTCAGACATCAGTGTGAGCAGTAAAGTCTCAGTCGAGAAACCCTGCTTTGGTCCATTTGCTTAACTATGGTTCTATTGCCTTGAATGTCAGGAAGGTCTTTGCCTCAGGCCACCCTTTTGTGAAGCCTGAAGAAACAGTTTTCAAATGAAAATGAATGGGCATCTCCTGTGCCTCTTTGCTTAATTGCTTTGAAAAGGATGGTGTCTTAATCAGACACTAGGCCCTGTTTGAGGCTGTGGCTAAGATTCTCAGCTCCTGATAGATGTAAAGAAGATCCCATGTGTGCATCCAAAACCAAAATGGCAAAAAGATCAGTCATTGTAGATGAAGTCTCTTGCCTTCCTCTGATAGGTTCCGGAAATCCATCAAGTGAGAATAGGATTCCTATGGGTCAAATGAGTTATTCAAATCCTGCAGAAGTACTTGGGTTCTCTCATGATGCCAAATCACATAATGAATCTATACCTGACTGTCAGTAGGCCTCAAATTGGAGAAGCAGAGCAGCATTAACAGCAGGCCTATTTGATCACTCCTGGTTCAAAGGAAGGGTGTCCAGGCCACACTGAATTTAGACACATGGGGGGCAAGGGTGCATATTTTGGACATTGTCTTTGGCAGCGCCCCTCATGGAAACCTCCAGCTAGAGTTTATGATGAGTGTCTATACGGCTGAAGATGAGGGCCATGTGGGAATGTTTTGGTTTTAATTGTGGTCATTTGTGTGGCGGTTGGAAGAGTTGACAGGTTCCACATTGTCTTGAACTCAGGTGTGATTCCTCTTAGAGACTGAGTTCTGGAACTGACCTCAGAGAAGTATTGCCATTAATTGTTTTGGCATTGTAGGAGGCCACACATGAGAGTTGCCTTTGAAACCTGAGATCTAGGCCCAGGATGGCTTTCCTCAGAGAACTGAAAATCTCAGCAAGGATATCGCATAATTTTATTCTGAAAAACTTGGCAGCCATAGTTAAGAGTCAAAAGACACATGGACCTCCCGTTGTAGACCTCCATAGGCCTTGCTTCATGTGACCTTTTGGCCAGTGTTTGGGAAGCCTTGCCTGTTAGAGTTCCTCAGAGCTTTCATTGAAATGAGCTTCCTCCCCATGTAATGGTTCCTTGAAGAATGGAAACCCCAAAGTGCCTCCAACTTCATTCTTGAAAAATGGATAGATAAATACCATGATATTTTTGAAATTCCCAATGACCAAGTGGCACTGGAGAACCATTGGATGTTCTGTTGCAGACAGTGGCTTGATTGTTGTGTTACAGACAGTGCCTTGATTGACTGGGTTTCATGAAAATGGTGCAGAACAGAGATGCCAGTAAGTTGGAGCCTGCTGAGTAGTGGGCCTAGAGCAGTGGTGGGCAGGTGTGTGATAATACAACTGTGGTGTCGCCATGTGGATCTGCCATTGGCTTCCAAATAGCTTGTGACTGACTTGGTACAGCCAGCAGACCATTATATGAAAAGGCATCTTGTTATATGGAGAGGTTTCAGGGCAATGTTCACAATCAAGTTGCTATGGTCAAGGGGGCAAGTTATGTGGGATAGAACCCTGGTTGGTGAATTCTCCTGCACACCCTGACCCAACACACGTGACAGAACTCCCTCCAGCCCTATATCCTAGTTGAACTCCTTGTATTTCATGAAGCAAATACCAACCTCCCATTGCAGCATCAAGAAACACCACAACCTCGCCAGCACTTGTTGTTGTTTGATTTCATAATGGCTGCCAATCTTACTGGAGTGAGAAAAGGGTTATCTTGTACATTGCTGGTGGGGCTGCAAATTGGTGCGGCCAATTTGGAAAGCAGTATGGAGATTCCTGGGAAAGCTGGGAATGGAACCACCATTTGACCCAGCTATTGCCCTTCTCGGACTATTCCCTGAAGACCTTAAAAGAGCGTATTACAGGGATACTGCCACATCGATGTTCATAGCAGCACAATTTACAATAGCTAGATTGTGGAACCAACCCAGATGCCCTTCAATGGATGAATGGATTAAAAAAATGTGGCATCTATACACCATGGAGTATTACGCAGCACTAAAAAATGACAAAATCTTGGAATTTGCAGGGAAATGGATGGCACTAGAGCAGATTATGCTTAGTGAAGCTAGCCAATCCCTAAAAAACAAATACCAAATGTCATCTTTGATATAATGAGAGCAACTAAGAATAAAGCAGGGAGGAAGAGCAGGAAGAAAAGATTAACATTAAACAGAGACATGAGGTGGGAGGGAAAGGGAGAGAAAAGGGGAATTGCATGGAAACGGAGGGAGACCCTCATTGTTATACTAAATTACATATAAGAGGTTGTAAGTGGAATGGGAAAATAAACAAGGTGAGAAATGAATTACAGTAGAAGGGGTAGAGAGAGAAGATGGGAGGGGAGGGGAGGGGGGATAGTAGAGGATAGGAAAGGTAGCAGAATACAACAGTTACTATTATGGTATTATGTAAAAATGTGGATGTGTAACCCATGTGATCCTGCAATCTGTACTTGGGGCAAAAAAGGGAGTTCATAACTCACTTGAAGCTAATGTATGCTAATGTATGAAATATGATATGTCAAGAGCTTTGTAGGGTTTTGAACAACCAATAAAAAAATAAAATTAAAAAAAAAGAAAGAAACACCACAAAAAGGGCAGGATGACCAAATGGCTTCACAGTCCACTCAGGGAGACAATAAGCTTCCAGTGGCCACAGTTTACCAACAAAGAGAGAAATCAACACTGGTACCACATGTTCAATGGAAAATAAGAAACGATGTCCTCCAGGTCACATAGATGCAGATCCAGGTTTGATGGTCTCACCAGAAATGAAGCTAAAGCTCCAGACAACAAGATATATTTCAAGTGCCCAAACTCAGAGGCAGTTTTACAAGAAGGCTATTGGCCAGCAGAGTTCCATGTTTGTGGAGTGTTTACACAGTCACTTACTTTTGGAAACTCCTCTACCACCTCCAAGGTTGTGAACTCCTGTGCATTTTCCATTCCCGATATGTATTCACAGATTTTCTAACTCTTCTCTTCGAATTGCATCTTACATGGGGTGAAGGTAATGTCAAAGGATTTATCTGGATGAGAGTGGGAAGACTTTTGTGTAGGACATATTTGCATACATATTGGATTCATTTTCCAATTTTCCATTTCAAATACTTTATCTCTGACACTAAACCACACCCTACTAGTCTCTGACTACTAATCCTAATATGAGGCAGAAAAATAACCCAAACATAATAGAAATACAAGCAGTTCAGAGGAGGCATGGTGTATAGTTGGACTTGCCTTTTGCATTTTAAAGGTTAGGGGTTATAAATCTAGACAATTTTTTGTTGCAATAGTTGTCCATGTGGTTTTAAAGATAACAAATATGTGAATTCTTGTCTCTCTTTCTCTGTAGCCTACTCAGCAAATATATTTTTATATACACATAGAGAATCTTACCTGGTACTACACGTACATTCTTGTGAGGAGGCTAACTTGGCAGATACAAATTGAGAGAAAAGATCACTCCTTCTAAATGTCGTTGGAACTGAAAATTCAACCTATGGGTGAGCTTCCTAGTTGAACAAAATTATACACAAATCCATGTTCAGTACAATGAATATTTTTGGATCTGTGGATGATATATATTTCATGGTGAATTTTGATTGGCATATATTGCTATTTTTAATGTCTCTGGGTGTGTATGTGTGTGTGTCTGTGTGTGTATATATATATATATATATATATATATATATATATATATATATATATATATATATAAATATATATATATATATATATACACTCTCTCCTTCTATTTTTCAAAATATGAAATATATGTGTCTTATATACACTCCCTAATTTTATTCATGTTCATGAATGTGGATTTATAATCAACTTTTCACAAGACTATTCTCAAAAAATTTCATCCACCTGAAATACATATTTGCTTCCTAGTACTGAAAACTAACTTCAGTGAATGGTGCATACAAATCCTAATATTTCTATAGTAACTGACACAGTTTATCATCAATGCAAATAGATGCCTATGGGACATGATGTGTTTATCGATGTTCATTTTTATTCAACACTGGGACATTACAATTTCTTCAGTTTATGCACATCATAGGATATATATTTCCTCCACAGGTTAGCAAATTTATAGGCATTTGTTTCACTTTCAATCACTTCCTGCTTTAGAACACATGGATTCCTCCATGTTTCTTGACTGATCTTTTCATGAGATTTCTTTCCAAACACATTATTTTCGAATTCCTTTATCACTTTTGAAGCAAAACGGACACACACTGCATGATAAATCATAACTATAATATGACTATTAGATGTATAACTGGTTGGAATGAATGATTTTATATTAATATAAGATTTCTTATATATTTTCAGATATCAATTCAATACATTTTGTAAAGTGGAACCAGTTATATTATCTATTCACAGTATGGTCTATTCATGCATTATCTCTATATTCATAGACACAGGTTACACCTCTTTGTACCCCCAATACTAATTTATACATCTTCAAAATATTGCTCCCAGAAATGGTGGAAGAAATACTCATGTCACCTGATCTACATATGCATGTTATCACAGTAGTATTCTGGACACAAAATGCAAAAGTCACACGTATGACTGTAACAAAGCCTAAACGGAAACTGAACATGGATTACTAAAAACATCCATGTCCAGGTTGCCTAATGCTCTCAAATGATCATCCTGTTGGTGACTACATATTTGTTTCTTCCTAAGATTATATATTCAACCTCAATACCACTGAAAATGTCTAATTTTTTCACTCACTTTGTACTTTGCCTGATTTCCTAATGTCTCTATTGATATCTACTTTCCTACATATTTTCTCCAGTTCAACATTGTGACTGACCCTTCACATGTGCTGACATTGACATTCACTCTCTAACCGAAACCCTATTGCTTATGAACTTTGGTCCAAATCCTATACTCACTCTTCTTCCGAAACATACTGACTATGTTCCTGATCCTATCGACTATCCCTTTTTGAGTAGATGTTCTCTACTACATTCAATCATCCAAGGTACAAGATCCTATGCCATTGTATAAAGATTTTTCTGAAACATGTATCTAGAACGTAATTCAAAGCTACGTATCGCAATCAGTTGCCCAATGCATTTCTGAGCTTCAAATCTTACCTAGATTTCTGTTTTCATACTTATATTTCATCTCTATATTCCTATAAATATTGCAGGTTCCCAATACCATTATTCATCCCGCATAATGATTCCTTGCCCAAATCGAACCTGTTATTAACCCTAACCATACACTGTTGCTTCAATCTAAAATTACAAAAGAGCAGGGACAGAGTTCGCCTTACAATACAGGAATGTAGGGTATCTTCCAACTGCTGAGAACCTCAAAGTTCGATGCAGAAATGATCCCTGGAGAAGATGTAGGCAGCTATGAAGGATCTGAGAGAGCAAAATCCATCTTCATGGAAAACAACCTGAACAGGACGAAGGGATGTGTATGCATCAGCCTTTCTCTTCTTAATGTAGAGAAGATGGACCTAAGCAGGCCTGCGTGGAGAGCTGTTCCCAGGTGCCTATTTTGATATACCATTGTAACAAGTCAAATTGTCACACAAAGTAGGAGCAGCCTCCATCTCATGGAACCCTTGGAAGCAACGGTTAGGACAAAGTTGTTGCCAAGGCAGTGACCTCATTCAGTTCCTGAAGGAAGTGTCCTAGCTAACTTCCTTGGTGATGGAACTCTCTGAAATTGTGATGCAAGAAGCCAGGCACCAAGAGCCAGTCCCAGTCCCAGTCCCAGTGGGCTCACTTGTTTGTATTTACCAAGTACAGATTCAGACCTTCTTGGTACCTACTGATTTGAGGATGGCCAAATGCCAATTGAGCTCTGAAGAGAGGCCTTTCCTGAGATAGCAGGTAGTGGCTAACTGCAGGCTCCTCAAAGCATCACAGAGTTGGCCAAGGAGACAAAATCTGAGAGAGGAAAGGCCATTTCGAGAGGAACACAGTATGGCCCACCAGTCAGAGGACACTCCAGATAGTCACAGATCCACTTTTGGGAATGAGGTGACTTTATGTGTGTGGGTGTGAGTTTGTGGTTTTGTCTCATATTCTGCGAATAGGTAATAAAGGTGGTTCGTTTGCTTTGGAGTCTACTGTTGATAGTAACTCTTTTGACAAGGCGAGTGTTTCTATGTCTGTGTATCCACTGTGTCCGTGGTTTTAGACATTAGAAAAGAGAATGCATCAATGGAGGTGTCCTGTCTAGTAGAAAGCTTCCCAGCATTCATCGTTCATAAGTGATGAATAGACTGTGGCTTGTCTTATGGATAGGAAATAACTACTAACTTCCTAAGTTCCGGTTTTCTTCCTGAATTCTGGCCACTCTCCAGAATGAGCTCATGATTTATTGTCCAAGATATGTATAACCTCCATGCTCTGTGACATGGCCATGTTCTTGATAGCTGAAGGGAATGGGAACATCTCAGATATTAGTGTGACCAGTAAAGTCTCATTGGAGAAACCCTGCTTTGGGCCATTTGCTTACCTATGGTTCTGTTGCCTTGAATGTCAGGAAGGTCTTTGTTTCAGGCCACCCCTTTTTGAAGCCTGAAGAAACAGTTTTCAAATGGAAATGAATGGGCATCACCTGTGGCTCATTGCTTAATTTCTTTGGAAAGGGATGTGTCTTAATCAGACACTAGGCCTTGGTTGAGGCTGTGGCTAAGATTCTCAGCTCCTGATAAATCTAAAGAAGATCCCATGTGTGCATCCAAAACCAAAATGGCAAAAGGATCAGTCATTGTGGATGAAGTCTCTTGCCTTTCTCTGTTAGGTTCCTGACGTCCATCAAGTGAGAATAGGATTCCTATAGGTCAAATGAGTTATTCAAAGTCCTGCATAAGTGCTTGGTTTCTCTCATGATGCCAAATCACATAAGCAATCTATACCTGACAGTCAGTAGGCCTCAAATTGGAGAAGCAGAGCAGTATTAACGGCACGCCTATTTGATCACTCTTGGTTCACAGAAAGGGTTTCCAGACCACCCTAAATTTAGACAAATGAGGGGCAATGGTGGATATTTTGGACACTGTCTTGGGCTGCATCCCTCATGGAAACCTCCAGCCAGAGTTTATGATGAGTGCCTATATGGATGAAGATGAGGGCCATGTGGGAATGTTTTGGTTTTAATTGTGGTCATTTGTGTGGCGTTTGGAAGAGATGACAGGGTCCACATGGGCTTGAACTCTGCTGTGATTCTCCTTGGAGACTGAGTTCTGGAACTGACCTCAGAGAAGTATTGCCATTAATTGTGTTGGCATTGTAGGAGGCCACACATGAGAGTTGCCCTTGAAACCTGAGATCTAGGCCCAGGATGGCTTTCCACAGAGAGCTGAAAATCTCAGCAAGGATATCACATGATTTTATTCTGAAAAACTTGGCAGCCATAGTTAGAGTCAAAAGACACATGGACCTCACGTTGTAGACCTCAATGGGCCTGGCTTCATGTGACCTTTTGGTCAGTGTTTGGGAAGCCTTGCCTGTTAGAGTTCCTCAGAGCTTTCATTGAAATGAGCTTCCTCCCCATGTAATGGTTCCTGGATGAATGGAAACCCCAAAGTGCCTCCAACTTCATTCTTGAAAAATGGAAAGAAAAACACCATGAAATTTTTGAAATTCCCAATGACCAGATGGCACTGGAGAACCATTGGATGTCCTGTTGCTGATCATGAGTGTAACAGACAGTGCCTTGATTGACTGGGTTTCATGAAAATGGTGTAGAACAGAGATGCCAGTAAGTTGGAGCCTGCTGAGTAGTGGGCCTAGAGCAGTGGTAGGCAGGTGTGTGATAATACATCTGTGATGTGGCCATGTGGATCTGCCATTGGCGTCCAAATGGCTTGTGACTGACTTGATGCAGCCAGGAGACCATTATATGAAAAGGCATCTTGTTATATGCAGAGTTTTCAGGGCAATGTTCAGAATTAGGTTGCTATGGTCAAGGCGGCAAGCAATGTGGAATAGAAGCCCAGTTGGTGCATTCTCCTGCAGAGCCTGACCCACCACACGTTACAAGACTCCCTCATGCACTGTGTCCCAGTTGAACTCCTTGTATGTCATGAATCAAATACCAAACTCCCAGTGCAGCAGCAAAAAAACACCACGAAAAGTGGAGGATGACCAAATGGCTTCAAAGTCCACACGGGGTGTCACTTTGCCCGAAGAGGCCACAGTTTACCTACAAAGAGACTTCAGCACTGCTGCCTCATGTTCATCGGAAAATAAGAAACCATGTCCTCCAGGTCACATAGATACTGACCCAGGTTTGATGGTCTCACTTCAAAGGAAGCTAAAGCTCCTGACAACAACATATATTTCAAATGCCCAAACTCAGAGGCAGTTTCTCAAGAAGTCTTTAGGCCAGCATAGCTCCATGATTGTGGAGTGTTTACACTGTCCCTTACTTTTGGAAACTCCTCTACCACCTCCAAGGTTGTGAACTCCTGAGCATTTTCCATTCCACATATGTATTCACAGATTTTCTAACTCTTCTTTTCTAATTGTGTTTTACCTGGGGCGAAGATAATTTCAAGGCATTTTTCTGGATGAGAGTGGGAATATTTTTTGTGGCACATATTTGCATACACATTGGATTTATTTTCCTATTTTCCATTTGAAATACTGAATCCGTGACACTAACCCATACCCTACTTGTCTCTGACTACTAATCCTAATAAGATGGAGAAAAATAACCCAAACAGAATATAAATACAAGCAGTTCAGAGGAGGCATGGTGTATAGTTGGACATGGCTTTTGCATGACAAAATGTAGGTGCTATAAATCTAGTCGATTTAAATTGAAATAGTTCTCCATGTATTTTTAAATTTAACAAATATGTGAATTCCTCTCTCCCATTTTATGTAACCTATTGAGCATATCTATTTTTATATGCACATATAGAATACTACCTGGTATCACACATACGTTCTTGTGAGGTGTCTGACTTGACAGATACAAATGATGAGAAGTGATCACTCCACCTAAACGCTATGGGATTTGAAAATTCATCCTATGTGTGAGCCTCCTAGTTGAACAATATTATACATAAATCCATGTTCAGTAAATTGAATATTTTTCTATCTGTGTAAGATATATATATCACGGTGAATTTCGATTGGCATATATATTGCTACTTTTTAATGTCTCTCTCTCTCTCTGTGTGTATATATACACACTCCAGATTTTTTTAAAATATAAAATATATATGCCTTATTATACACTCCCTAAATTTTTTCATATTCATGTATGTGGATTTATAGTCAACATTTCAAAAGGTTATTCTCTGAAATATTCATCCACCTGAAATACATATTTGCTTCCTAGTAATGAAAACTAACTTCAGTGAATGGTGCATACATATCCTAATATTTCTACAATAATTGACCCAGTTTCTCATTAATACAAGTAGATTCATATGGGACATGATGTGTATTTTCATGTTCATTCTTATTCGCCACTGGTACATTACTATTTCTTCAGGTAATGCACATAATAGAGTATATATTTCATCCACAAGTTAGCAAAATTATGGGTATGTGTTTCACTTTCAATAATTTTCTGTTTCAGAACACATGTATTCCTCCATGTTTCTTGACTGGTCTTTTCATGAGACTTCTTACCAAACCCATTATTTTCGATTTCCATAATCCCTTTTGAAGCAAAACTCACACACCGTTCATGATAAACCATAACCCTAATATTACCATTAGATGTATAACTGGATGGAATGAATGATTGTATATCAATATAAGATTTCTTATATATTTTCAGATATCAAATCAATCCATTATTTAAAGTGGAACCAGTTATATTATTTATTCACAGTATAGTCTATTCATGCATTGTCTCTATATTCATAGACACAGGGTACACCTCATTGTAAACTCAATACTAATTTATACGTATTCAAATTATGGCTCCCAGAAATGGTGGAAGAAATATTCATGTCACCTGATCTACATATACAATTTAACCCAGTAATATTCTGGACACAAAAAGAAAAGGTCACACTTATGTTTCTACCAAAGCCTAAATGTAAAGTTAACATGGATTACTAAAAACATCCATGTCCAGGTTGCCTAATGCTCTCAAAAGTCAATCCTATTTGTGACAATATATTCGTTTCTTCCTAAGATAATATATCCAAAATCAACCCTGTTGAAAATGCCTAATTCTATCACACACTTTATACTTTGCCTGATTTCGTAATGTCTCTATTGATATCTTCTTTCCTACATATTTTCCCCAGTTCATCATTGTGATGGTTCATATGTGCTCACATTTACATTCACTCTCTAACCAAAACCCTATTGCTAAAAAACTTTTGTTCCAAATCCTATACTCACTCTCCTTCCTAAACACACCGACTATCTTCCTAATCCTACCGACTATCCCTTTTTGACTGGATGTTCTCTTCTACATTCAATCATCCAAGTAATGTTCAGGTGAGCGTCGGAGGAAGAGACCACCAAGAGACTGTCTCATGGAACAGCAAAGGGTTTATTGGGGGTCCAGCATGCTGGGGCTCAGAGCTCCCTTGAATCGAGCAGAGAGCCCTGAGGACATCTTAAGCCGAGCTTATGTGTTTTCCTTGTAGAGGGCAGGGAGGGAAGTTTATTGATGGGTCAGGGCAAGTGGGCAGTTTGCATGCAACCGGGAGAGGGAGTACATTATATATTTTGGAAGTTGGAGACAGCACATTCTGGGAACAAGATTAGCAAACAGTTCTCAAGATTTCAACAGTGTTTTGTTAAGCATACAGAAAAAGAGGAAGTGACAAGTTCCATTTTATTAACCTTTCATTCCCCACGTCTTCTTCTGGCTACTTTTAATCATAAAAGTGATCATTGGACTGGTGTCACATTCTATGTCTGCTAGTGGGGTATTACCATAAGTTTAACTTGTCTAATTTGAGGTTGGAGAAATGAAAATACATGGTTGAGCAAACAGGGTTTTATAGTTAGCAAGAATGTGAGTATTATTATTGGACTGGCCAAGGTTGATAAACGTATAGTTAACCAGGGGGACTGTGTGAACCAAGACTCAAACCACCCTTTTTGGGCCTCTCTCTTTCGTTGACACTCTTCAAGGCATCCTTTTATTTTACTCATAAATTTTTTACAACTCCAGTATTGTTGCCATAAAAATAACATTCTTCCCTCAATGCAGCACAAAGGCACCATTCTCTCATGAAGAGGAGGTCCAACCCTAGATTGTTGTATGAAACAACATCAGAGAGAGAGGTTAAAGATTCCCACAAAGCTGTGATGGAGGTTTCTAATATCTTTAAGTTTTGGTCTATTGCTGCTTCTAATTGGGTATTTTGCTTTGTACCATGGACCAAGGCAGTGGTTCCTGTGACCTCCCCTGCAGCAACTCGTATTCCTAATAGGATGGCTGAAGTGAGGGATATATGTTCCCTGTGGAACCGGGTTGTATGCCCCCCTGTTTGATCTTCAAATGAACCTGCATCATGATAGAGCACTCTGGGTAACCTCTGCTCCATTACACATTTAATCACCACTGTTGACCATTTAATGAAAACATAAAAATGTTTAAGTATATAGAATTATACTCATAGGAACAGTCAAGACAAGGCACCTAAGATAGCACCAAAGCTAGGGAAACAGTCCTATTTGGTTGCAAACGGATTCAGAGGGCATTGCTTCTGTTGTAATCAATTAATCCCATGAACCCCAAGTTTAGGAAGTTTCAGAATTTTGTACCCAACATGTAAGGGAATGTGCTCAGAAGTTCACAGTCAGCAGAAATTCACAAAAAGCAGTTTTTTTATGTTTTTTTCCTCTGTTCTGAGCAAATTAACTTTTCAAGGACACCTGGGAGGGGGAGAGATATTTCATCCCTTTCTTTTTTCCGCTTGCCAGCTGTTACCATGGAGCCAGTTGGTAACTTCTTTATCATAGAAATGTAGCCATCTCTTTGAAGCCCCAGCTCAAAGTCAGAGGCCTTGTTCACATATTTTGTGAAAAACTAGTAAGGGGGTGTCTAGCTTACAAGTACTGATTGTTTTAGCCAGTGGCCAAGTAGAACAGGGCCACATGAAAACAGGAAGTTTGTCTACACTGAACTCTTTTATAGGGACTCTTTTGCTGAACGTCCTAAAGTCAGCCATGGTGAAGACATCTGGAGAAGATCAGTTAAGACTTTTCTGTGGGTGTGGAACAGAGGGGAAAGAGAGGGAAGGCGGGACTTAGAGCAGTTCCGAGGATCTGAGAATGAGTACGGAGAGATGTAAAAGAATAATGGGAAAGGGGTTTGGGATTTTCTAGCAACAAAAACTTGAGCAGTAGAACATGTAGAAAAGAGGGGAAGATGGGAGTGTGTATCCAAAAAGCCTGTGAGGGACTTTAAATTCTTAGTAACCTGTTTTCAGTGATGACAAAGCAACTTTAAAGACCATTTTTATTACATCTTGGATAGGGGTCTTCTCAGCTATTTTGAGCTTTAGGTTAGCTGGTAAAAGGACCTGGTGAAACCCCGTATGGGTGCTGACAGGAGAAGAGAGGAGTGAGTGGGTAGAGTGGTAACTAAGTACCTGCTACCTCAGCAAGGGGGCAATGGTCTGAGAACCGGCGGATGTTTGGGTTGTTGATCTAGTAACGGGATGGGAGAAATCAGGTTGTTGAGGTGGGAGTGACAGCAGAGAGACTAGAGCAGAAGGCTGAGGGTGAGGATCTATTGGAGAAGCATAGTTCAGGATGTGAGCGAAGGACGGAAAAGGCCTCCACATAGGGGAATCTCTTTTCACGCCTTTGAGCCCTTCCCAAAGTTAAAAAGGTTCCACAGAATTTGAGGATCTAGAGACCCCTCTGGGTGCCATCGATTTAGGTTATCTTATTGGTAATATGGCCAATGCTGTGTACTGAATTTGATTAGGAGTTTGGGTTCCATCGTGCAGCCCCTGTATGCTCACATCCCCTTGATTACAGAAGAAGTCGGCTTTTCCCACACACAGCCATGGCTGTTTGTGGCTTTGATAGTTCACCGGGCAAACATAGTAATCTAGGCTAGCTGACCTGCATCTGGCTCACGTGTCCCTACATCCATAATGTTTGTTTCCATTACATATGATACGGAAGGGATTTAATGGAATTTTAGTGGGATCCTCTTCTTCAGGGATATCTGAATAGGAAAGACATATAGCCAGCTGACAAATGTCTGGGTGGAGAGATGGCCACCAGGTCCCTAAGGGGGCTGTATGCAAGATTGATTAAACTTCTTGTCCAGTAGGATTTGTGATCAGCCATCGCTGCTGAAAGGGGTGATGAGGGTTAGAAATACTGGTGGTCAAGGGGAGAGTCTATAGCCTTATCCACAGGGCGAATGTGCAATTTGAAAGGGTTACCAGTCTTTTCCAGTTTCCAGCCAATTCCAGTTTCCAGTCAATGTCTGGACAGGGCGCAGGCTTGAGATGAGAGGCATGCATCCAGGAAGTGATTCCATCTACCTTTACCACTGTAGGTGTTATAAGTAGCACCTGGAATGGTCCTTTCCAGCGGGGTTCCAGCGATGTCACCTGATGTCGTCTTACGAAGACAAAGTCTCTTACTTGATATCGATGTGGAGTCCCCTCGTCCCCAGTTTGGTAGGCAGTGGCCAGCTGTTTACACAGGTGTCACTGAATTCTTTCAAGAGCTTTAAGTCTGTCAAGCAAGCTGGTGTGGAAGGGATTGTAAGGTCTTAGAGTTGGTGTTAGGTCCATTACTGGAGGAGGGGCACCATAGAGAATTTCATAGGGGGTGAGGTTACACTAAAATCAGAGTGAGTATTTTCTTCATTTAACAGTGCATAAGGCAGGAGCATAGTACAATCTTTTATTCCGGTCTCTAAGCTTAATTTTTTTAAGGTCTGTTTAATGGTTTGGTTCATTCTTTCTACCTGTCCTAAACTCTGGGGTCTATAAGCACAATGTAACTTCCAATTAATCCCCAGGGTCCTGACTAACCCCTGACTTACCTGGGCCATGAACGCCGGTCCATTATCAGACCCTATTAACTTAGGCAGGCTGTATCTTGGAAAAATATCTTCTAGGATATTCTTGACCAAAATTTGCGCTATTTCTTTTCTTTTTTTTTTCTTTTTTTTGTGGGGAAGGCTTAAATGCATCCTGAAAATGTATCTACAAAGAATAGGAGATATTTAAGTCCATACCTTGCTGGCTTTATTTCAGTAATGTCCACTTCCCAGTATTGTCCTGGTTTGGTTCCTCGTATGTGCTTTCATACAGGAAGCTTGGAAGGGTAAGCATTTACCAATTGATGAACCCAACAGGCTTTTGTTACCCATTCAGTTATTTTCTTCACTGTGAGTCTGTTAGTGGAAAACTCTGTTCTTGATCCTTCAGGAATGCCTGCAGTTTCTTTGAACCAAGGTGAGTGAGTTGATGTACATTTTCTACTGACATAGTTAGAGCCGTGGCTCTTGGAGTTTTTACTGAAAGATTTAGAAATTCCACTTAAGGGCCTTCAGGGTTAAAATTTATTTTGGCCCAGAGCTTGGTGAGCAGATCTCCGCCGATCAATGGGGCCAGGCATTCTGGGACTACTAGGAAGGAGTGATGGATTTTTCCTTTTCCCAGGTCCATGGTCCTCTTAGTTGTCCAAGCCCGATATTTACTGCCATTAGCCCCTTGAAATAGAGATTTTTTATTTGATAGAGGGCCCAATGTGGCCTTATGGGCTCAGTATATTGCCCCTGTATCCACTTCAAAGTTTACTGGGGTCCCCTCCACTTCAAAAGTTACTCTGAGCTCGGGGAGGGGATCTGAGCCCCGACTTTCTTAGTCATCCTCCAGAGTCAGAATGGCTGGCTGGCGTGGCTGTCGCTTTCTATGTCAATTTTGGCCGAGTGTCCTTTTTGTTTGAGTAGGCACATTGATCTGAGGCCAAGGGTGGCCTCTGTCGTGGGCCAATGTATACCTTCTTGTCTCCCTGTTTCTTAATTTTTGGCCTATTTGTTGTTGTGACCTGGACCTTAGTCAACGCCTTACTCTGCCTTTTGTTTCTTTTATCCTCCATTTGCTCCCTTCTCTTCCTCAGTTTCTCTCTTATAGTATACCTTCTCAGCTTCTCTGACTAAATCACTCAAAGTCATATCTTGTAATCAATCTAAGCTTTGTAACTTTGTTTTAATATCCAGGGCAGTTTGCCCAATAAGGCCATCGTGACAGATGCCTTTTGAGTCTCTGCCTGACGATAAAAAGGATTATAGCTCCTATATGCCTCCATAATTCTCTCTAGAAACATAGAGGGAGATTCATCAGGCCCCTGATAATCTCTCTTACCTTGGCCAAATGAGTTGGTCACTAGCGGCTGCTCGGAGACCCACTATTAGAGCCCGGCGATAAGTGGACAGATGCTCCCTACCTTCAAAGGTGTTGGGGTCCCAGTTGGGTCGGTTCAAGGGAAAGCCGGCTTTGATTATGTTGGTAAGTTGTGTCGGATGCAAACCTGGTCCAAGGATTTTTTTTTAGCTTCCTGGAGAATTCCCTTTTTTTCCTCTGTCATGAAGAAAGTCCCTAGCAGTTGTTGGCTGTCATCCGAAGTAGGCTGGTGTGAAAACATCAATGACTCAACCACACCTGAGAGCCGGGTGGGGTCCTCGGTAAAAGGGGGATTTCTATTTTTTAAGTTACATAGGTCTGAAGAGAAGAACGGCCAATACTGGTAGGCTTGAATTTTCCCCCAATGGCCATTGTCAATCATTGGTCTATAGGGTCGAAGGGGAGGCATCCCAAGAGTTCCAGGGTTTTCAATCATTCACCGCCAGCGAGTTCCTTTAGCAGGGCCAGCTTCCTCCATGGGAGGAGGTGCTGTGTGTGCTGCAGGGGAATTACCTGGAGGGCGCTGGGCCGGCTTAGCTTCCTTCAATGGAGGAGAGGCTCAGTCAGCAGCAAGGGTATCACTTAGAGGGTGTTGGGGGTTAGAGGATGAGGGCAGGGGATAAGGAGGGGGAGGAGAGTCCAGTAGACTCAAATCTGGTGACACAGGGAAAACAGAGTGTGGAGGAGGAGGAGGAGCAGAGTGTTTGTGAGTTCCTGGGGGAAGGAGTCATTGCGGGGGCAGGGGCAAGGAAAGGCTTGACCCATTGAGGAGGAAATTTGCAGAGGTCCTGCTGAATTAAAATATATGGCTGTTGATCCAGATGACTATCTGGCCACGGCTGAAAGACAATATCTCTGAATTATAAATTAGTGGGAAGTAGAAAGATCCTTCTAGGGGCCATCCGACTCCAAAGGTGGGCCATTCTGAGGTACAGAGAGTCTACCACATCCGGGGCTTTACTGAAATAAAGAGATTCTGAGCCCTTAAACGGACTTTGGTATAGTGATCAAGGGTCAGGGACAGAGGCATTGAAGTGCTCTGTTCCATAATGAGAGATACACAAACAGTGAAAGCAAGACACATGACACAGGCAAGACAAGACAATAAAGACAGGCAATGGACGTTCAACACTGAGACCATGACTGAGTAGCCGGCAAAATCCGATGGACTGGCAATACTGAATCCGAAACAAAATATCACTGAGTCAAGGAGACTATTGTTCCTCAATTTCCCGAGTCCTCTCAGGCGTCCTCCAGGGACGTGGCCTGTGGTTCTGTAACACGACTGTCAGCCACCATCAGAGAGAGGTCACACTCTTCATTGACAGCCATTTTGCCAAACCCTAACATGAAACCTGAAACCAGAAAGAGGCGCCTTACTTATCTGAGGGGGGTCCATTGGGGTCTCTCGTCCACCGCTGCTTGATCTCTGTGGAACCTCCATATGTAAAAGTCGGGCTAGTGTCAGAGGAAGGGACAACCAAGAGACTTTAACATGCAACAGCAAAGGATTTACTGGGGGTCCAGCATGCTGGGGCTCAGAGTTCACTTGAATAGAGCAGAGAGTCCTGAGAACAGCTTCAGCAGAGCTTATATACTTTTCTTGGAGAGGGCAGGGAGGGAAGTTTATTGATGGGTAAGGGTCAGTGGGCAGTTAGCGCTTAACCGGGTGAGGGAGTACAATCTGCAGTTTGGCAGATGGGGACAGCACATTCTGGGAACAAGATTAGCAAACAATTATCAAGATTTCAACAGTGTTTTATTAAGCATACAGAAACACAGGAAGTGACAAGTACCTATTTTATTAAACTTTCACTACCAACTATCCCTTTTTGACTGGATGTTCGCTTCTACATTCAATCATCCAAGGTACAAGGTCCTATGTCATTGTATATGGATTTATCTGAGACAACTTTGCAGAAAGTAATTAAAAGCTAAGTAGTCCCAATCAAGGGACCAATGCCCTTCTGGGCTTCAAATCTTACTTAGATTTCTGTTTTCATACATATATTTTACCTATGTATTCTACATATATTCAAATATATATATATATATATATATATATCATAGTATATATATTTCATCCAGAGTTTCACAAATTTATAAGAATTTTTTTTCATGTTTAATCAATTCCTTCTTCAGAACACATTTATTCCTCCAGGTCTCTTGACTGGTCTTTTCATGAGACTTCTTGCCAAACACATTATTTTTGACTTCCACAATCACTTTTGAAGCAAAACTCACACACTCTTCATGATAAACCATAACACTCATATTACCATTAGAATGTAACAGGATGGAATGAATGATTGTATAGCAATATAAGATTTTCTGTATATTTTCAGATATCAATTCAAAAAATTATTTAAAGTTGGAACCATTTATATTATTTATTCTCAGGATAGTCTATTCATGCATTATCTCTATATCCAAAGACTCCAGGTACACCTAATTTTACACCCAACACTTATTTATACGTCTTCAAAATATTGCTCACAGAATTGGTGGAAGAAATACTCATGTCACCTGTTGTCCATATACATTTTATCACAGTAATATTCTCGACAAAAAAGCAAAGGTCACACTTTGATTGTACGAAAGCCTAAATGGAAAGTGAGCATGGATTACTAAAAACATCTATGTGCAGGTTGCCTAATGCTCTCAAATGTCAATCCTATTGTTGAGTACATATTTGTTTCTTCCTTAGATTATATATTCAACAACAACCCTGTTAAAAATGCCTAATCCTATCACTGACTTTATACTTTGCCTGATTTCATAATGTCTGTATTCATATCTGCTTTCCTATATATTTTCCCAAGTTCATCATTGTGACTGACTCTTCACATATACTAACTTTTACATTCACTCTCTATCTGAAACCCAATTGCTGAAGAACTTTTGCTGCCAATCCTATACTCACCCTTCTTCCTAAACCTACCAACTATCTTTCTAATAATACCGACTATCCCTGTTTGACTGGATGTTCTCTTCAACATTCAATCATCCAAGGTACAAGGTCCTATGCCATGGTATATCGATTTATCTGACACATCTGTGCAGAACAAAATTCAAAGCTAAGTATCCCAATCAAGAGCCTAATGCTCTTCTGGGCTTCATATCTTACCTAGATTTCTGTTTTCATACTTATATTTCACTTGTATATTCTTGTAAATATCACAGGTACCCAATACCATTATTCATCAATCAGAATGATTCCTAAGCCAAATCGAACCTGTTATTAAGCCTTACCATACACTTTTCCCTCAATCTAACTATACAGAAGAGCAGGGACAGAGTTTGTCTTACAATACAGAAATAGAGGGGATCTTCCACCGGCAGAGAACCTCAAGGTCCATGCAGAAATGATCCCTGGAGAAGATGTATGCAGCTATTTAGGACCTGAGAGAGCAAAAGTCATCTTCCATGGCAAACAACCTGCTCAGAATGAAGGGATTTGTGTGAATCAGCCACTTTCTTCTTTATGTAGAGAAGACGGACCAAACGAGGCTTGTATGGTGAGCTGTTCCCAGGTGCCTATGGTTGATATACCATTTTAACTTGTGAAACTGTCACAGGAAGTAGAGGCAGCCTCCATCACATGAGACCCTTCGAAGCTACTGTTAAAACAAAGTGGTTGCCAAGGTAGTGTCATAATTCAGTTCCTGAAGGAAGTGAACTAACTAATTTATTGGTGATGGAGCTCTCTGAACTTGGGATCCAAGAAGCCTGGCATCCAGAGACAGTCCCAGTCACAGTCCCAGTGGGCTAACTTATTTGGATTTACCAAGAACAGAGTAAGTCTTTTTTGGTACCTACTGATATGATGATGGCCAAATGCCAGGAAAGCTCTGAAGAGGGGTCTTTCATGAAAAAGCAGGTAGTGGCTCACCCCTGGCTCCTGACAACTTCACAGTGTTGGCCAAGGAGACCAGATCTGAGACAAGACAGGCCATTTTGGGGGAACAAATAATGGCAAACCAGTCAGAGGACACTCCGGATATTCACAGACCTTCTTGGGTTAAGAAGTTGCCTTTGTGGGTGTGGGTGTGTGTTTGTGGCTTTGTCACATGTTCTGAGAATTGATAGGAAAAGCAGTTTGTTTGGTTTGAAGTGGACTATTTCTAGTAAGTCATTTGACAAGGCGAGTGTTTCTAGGTCTGTGTATCCCACTGTGTCCGTGGTTGTCGACATTAGAAAAGAGAATGTATCAATGGATGTGTCCTGTCTAGTAGAAAGCTTCCCAGCATTCATTCTGCCCAATTTGTGAATGGACTGCGGTTTGACTTTTCGATTGGCAACACCTCCTATCTCCTTAAGTTTCTGTTTTCTTCCTGAATTGTGGGCACTGTCCAGAATGGGCAAATGGTTTTGTGTTCAAGATATGTACCACCACCAAACTCTGTGACATGGCCATGTACTGGATAGCTGAAGGAAATGGCGAGCATCTCAGAAAACTCAGATACCAGCGTGACCAGAAGAGTCTCAGTGGGAAACCCTGCTTTGGGCCTTTTGCTTACCTATTGTTCTGTTGCCCTGAATGTCAGGAAGGTCTTTGCCTCAGGCCACCCCTTGGTGAAGGCTGAAGCAAACAGTTTTCAAATTGTAATGAATGGGCATCACCTGTGGCTCTTTGCTTAATTGCTTTGAAATGGGATGGGTCTGAATAAGCCTCTTTGCCCTCTGTGATGCTGTGGTTAGATTTTCAGCACCTGAGGGATCTAAAGAAAAATCTCTTCTGTATCCAAAACCAAAATAGCCAAAAGAACAGTCATTGTGGATGAAGTCTCTCGCCTTCCTCTAAGGATCCTGACCTTTATCAATTGTGAATCGGGATCTTTCGGTCAAATGAGTTCTTCAAAGCCCTGCAGAGGCTAGCCCAGAGATGCGTGGGTTTTCTCATAACTCCAATTCACATAAAGAATCTAAACCCCAGAGCCAGTAGGCCTCAAATTGGGGAATTGGAACAGTATTAACAGCAGTCCTATTTGATCACTCATGGTTAACAGGAAGGGTGTCCAGGACACCCTGACTTTAGGCAAATGAGGGGCAAGGAAGTTTATTTTGGACACTGTCTTGCACAGCGCCCCTCATGAAAACCCCCAGCCAATGGATATTATGTGTGTCTATTGGAAGAAGATAAGGGCCATGTGGGAGTGTTTTGGTTTTAATTGTGGTCATTTGTTTGGCGTTTGGAAGAGATGACTGGGTCCACCTAGGATTGAACTCAGGTGTGATTCCCCTTAGAGACTGTGTTCTGTAACTGACCTCAGAGAAGTATTGCCATGTATTGTGTTTGGATTTTAGGAGTCCACCCATGAGAGTCGTCCTTGGAAACTGAGATCTACGCCCAGGGGGGCTTTCCACAGAGCACTGGGAATCTCATCCAAGATATGCCATGATTTTATTCTGAAAGATTGGCAGCCGTAGTTGAGAGTAAAAACACACATGGACCTCACATTGTAGACCACAATGTGACCTTTTGCCTACTCTTTGGGAAGCCTTGTCTCTGAGAGTTCTCCAGAGCTTTCATTGAAATGAGCTTCCTCATCATTTAATGGTTCCTGAATGAATTGAAACCCACAGTGCCTTCAATTTCATTTATGAAATTTCAAAAACTTCATTTTTGAAATTTCCATGACCAGGTGGCACTGGAGAACCTTAGGATGTCCTGTTGCTGATCATGAGGGTACCAGACAGTGCCTTGATTGACTGTGTTTCATGAAAATGGTGTAGAACTGAGATGTCAGTAAGTTGGAGCTTTCTGAGTAGTAGGCCTAGAGCAGTGGTGTGCAGGTGTGTGATAAAACATCTGTGGTGGGGTCATGTGGATCTTACACTGGCTCCAAATGGCTTGTGAATGACATGGTGCAGCCAGCACACCCTTGTATATAAAGGCATATTGTTACATAGAGAGTTTTCAGGGCAATGTTCACAATCTGGTTGCTATGATCAAGGGGGCAAGCAATGTTGGATAGAAGCCTGGTTGTTGCATTCTCCTGCAGACCCTGACCCCCCACATATTACAGGACACCCTCCAGGACTGTGTCTCAGTTGAACTCCTTATATGCCTTGAAGCAAATACAAAACACCCAGTGCAGGAGCAAGAAATAACACGAACACTGGAGGATGACCAAATGGCTTTCAAGTCCACATGGGGAGACACTTAGCCCTAAGTGGTCACAGTTTAGCTACAAAGAGAAAATTCAACACTGCTGCCTCATGTTCATTGAAAAATAGGAAACCATGTCCTCCAGGTCACATAGATGCAGACTCAGCTTTGATGTTCTCACTAAAAAGGAAGCTAAAGCTCCTGACAACAATGTATATTTCAAGTGCCCAACCTCATTGTCAGTATCTCCAGAAGTCTTTAGGCCAGTAGAGTTCCATGTTTGTGGAGTTTTACCCTGTCCCTAAGTTTTGGAAGCTCCTCTAAAGCCTCAAAAGTTTTAAACTTCTGAGAATTTTCCATTCCATATATGTATTTACAGATTTTCTGACTCTTCTCCTCTAATTTTGTCTTTCTTTGGGCGAAGGTTATGTCAAGCCATTTTCTGAATTAGAGTGGGAAGTTATTTGTGTAACACATATTGCATACACATTGGATTCATTTTCCAATTTTCCATTTGAAATACTGAATCCCTGACACTAACTTATACCCTACTACACTCTGACTACTAATTCTAATATGATGCAGAAAAGTAACCAAATCAGAATTGAAATACAAGCAGTTCAGAAGAGGCATGGTGTATTCTTGAACTTGCCTTTTGCATGATAAAGGTTAGGTGTTATAAATCCAGTCTATTTTTAATTGAATTAGATATCCATGTGTTTTTAAAGTTAACAAATATGTGAATTCCTGTCTCCCTTTGTGTGTAGCCTATTCAGCACATGTATTTTTATATGCACATATCAAATCCCAGCTGGTATCACACCTAAATTCTTGTGAGGTGGCTGACTTGGCAGATACAAATTTTGAGAAGGGATCACTCCTCGTAAACGCTGTTGGAACTGAAATTCAAACTATGGGAGAGCCTCCTAGTAGAACAACATTATACATAAATCCCTGTAAAGTAAATTGAATATGTTTGGATCAGTGAATGATGTGTATTTCATGGTGAATTTCGATTGGCATATATGTTGCTACATTTTAATATCTGTGTGTGTGTGTGTGTGTGTATACACACACACTCTACAGATTTTTCAAAATATGAAATATATATGTCTTATTTGCACTCCCTAAATTCATTCATGTTCAAGTATGTGGATTTATAATCAACTTTTCACCAGATTATTGTCAGAAATATTCATCCACCTGAAATACATATTTGTTTCCTAGTACTGAAAACTACCTTCAGTGAATGGTGCATACAACTCCTGTTCATAGCTGCAGCCTAAGGGGCCCAGCAAACTTCCAGCTGCCTGCAAACTTTCAGCTGCCGGCTGATGATTGGCTCACAGTGGCCCCAGCAACATCTAGCTGATTGGCTCCTCTGTGGTGATGCTCATTGGAGATGCTCATTGAGCTGTTTCCCCACCCTTTCAGACTGCCAGCTGATATTTGGCTCACAGCGGCCCCAGCAACATCTAGCTGATTGGCTCCTCTGCGGTGATGCTCATTGGGCTGCTTCCCTGCCTTTTCAGATCACAGAGCTGCTCATTGGGGGACTTTTTTGACTCCACACGTGACCCAGCCAATCGGTCTCAAGAGCAGGAGGATTGTGGGAAGAGGAGAGAGGCTTGTGTGGGAGGGAAAGGCTTGTGGGAAGCCGGTGGTGACAGTTGGGGCTCTGAGGGTTTTTCCTGAGAGGCTCTTTTGCTTGGCGTGTGTGGTTCTAAAAATAAAGTTGCTTTCTTTTGAAAAGTGGCTCCTGATTTTGCCCAGCCAGACTGCAGCATTTGGTGGCTCGCATGGGGAGCGACTGAGGGTAACTGATAAGGTAAACTGCTTGCCCCTGAGGGCAGGACAAGAGGATGGGTAGCCATTTTAAGATTCCTCTTTTGTTTTGCTTCACATTTGCTTTAAATTGCCTGTCCCTGGAGACGAGTGAGACGGAAGAAAAACCGCTCACATCTGAGGAAAAACTATTTGTGTCTGAGGAACAGATAGAGAGAAAGGCTATAATGATATTTTGTTTTTCCATTTTTATTTCATTCTATCTCTGTTTTGTTTGGTGTTATCTTGTTGGGTTGTATTGTAGTAGAAATATGGCATCAGAAATTAGAAAAAAAAAACAAACTGAAAAAGTGTTAAGTAAATTGTTAGAGGAAGGAGGCATCCCAGTAAAATTAAGAGCAGTCAGGGCATACGTTGATACAATACAAAAATGTAGCCCATGGCTTTTTAAGGAGGAGTTCTTAAATATATCACAATGGAACCATCATGGTGAAGATTTAAAAAGAATAGAAAAGAAAAGCCCAGGGACTCTGCCAGTTGGCACATTGCCATTGTGGACTTTCGTATCTTGTTTGTTTAGTCAAAAGCCTTCAGTTCAGACAATGGTAGAGGAAGGAGAAGACATATTGATTCAAGTAAAAGAGAAGGTCTCTCAAGTTAGTCAGACAGAGGAAAAAATTCAAGTAAAAGAGAAGGTCTCTCGAACCAGTCAGGCAGAGGAAAAAAATCATGTAAAAGAGAAGGCCTCTCAAGCTAGTCAGACAGAGAAAGAAAGTGTAAAACAGTAAAAGCCATCAGGGGGAAATTTACAACAGGAGACTACTACTAACACCTTTCTATCACCAGAGGGTGTAAGTGTCCAACCAACAGAACCACCTCTACAGGAGACTGCTACTAATACTTTTCTATCACCAGAGGACGTAAGTGTCCAACTAACAAGGCCACCTCCATATGCTGGGAAGCCCCCAACCCCCACAGTTGATAGTTGGGATCCTGAGACAAGATCTCAAATATTAACATGCTCTATATTTGAGGTAGGAGGGCAGCGAGTTTACCATGCTTTAAATTTCAAAACAGTGAAGCAGATAAAAGAGGCTGTAACAACCTATGGTCCTCAAGCACCCTTCACTGTAAGCATGGTCGAAACCATTAACAACTTGAACATGAAGCCAGCGGATTGCGCTAATATGTGTAAAGTTGTGCTAAATGGAGGACAATACCTGTTATGGAAGGTTGACAATGAGGAATTTTGCAAGGAGACGGCTATGCGAAATGCAGCAGCTGGTTATCCTCAGAGAAATCTAGATATGTTGTTAGGAAAGGGACCTTATGAGGATCAGCAGCAACAAATTGCATATGATTCTGGTGTATGTGCATAAATTGCTGTAGATGCAATTAAGTCATGGAAGACTTTACAAGGACTTGGAGGTTTACAAGGTCAATTATCTAAAGTAATACAAGGAACTAATTAACTTTATGCTGAATTTGTCGATAGGCTTATTCAAACAGGTACCAGAGGTTCTGGGAAAACAGAACAAGCAATGCTATTACTAAAAAAACTGGCTTATGAGCAAGCGAATAGTTGGTGCAGAGATATAATTAGACCATGGAAACATGAAGATTTAAACACATATATTAAATTATGTAGAGACATTAATGAACAAGAGCAAGTCGTGGCAACTGCAGTAAAACAGGCTTTAGATGCCAGAGACATTAATGAAGAAGGGCAAATTGTGGCAGCTGCACTAAAACAGGCATTAGATGCCAGGCCAAGAACATGCTACAATTGTGAACAAACAGGACATTTTAAAAGGAATTGCCCATAGGAGGAGGGTTTAACAAAATTACTTATAGATATTAAAGGTTTTTTTTTTCAATTCCAATTCATCCTGAGGATAGTCCACGTTTTGCATTTACTATCCCTGCACTGAATCATGAAGGTTCTGATCAGAGATATGAATGGAAAGTACTGCCTCAAGGGATGGCTAACAGCCCAACAATGTGTCAAATTTATTTTAAGAAAGTAATCAAGCCACTTAGAAATCAAAATCCTGAACTACAAATATTTCACTATATGGATGATGTATTATTAGCACACAAAGCTAAAAACACATTGCTAGAATGTTATGCCACACTTACAAACTTATTAAAAAATAATCTAGATATAGCAATAGATAAAGTACAATTAAATTTTCCAATTAATTATTTAGGTGTTCTATTATCCTCAACCATGTACCGCCACCAAAAATTCAAATACAAGTAGATCAACTCAAATCACATAACGACTTTCAAAAGTTATTAGGAGACATAAATTGGATAAGGCCTTATCTAGGTATACCAACAGGAGAGTTGGGATATTTATTTGATATCCTAAAAGGTCCATCATATCCCAATTCACGGTACATGTTAACGCCTGAAGCAAGAAAGGCATTAAAAATCATTGAAACATATATGGAAAATATGCAATTGGATAGAATTGATATAAGTTTGCCTTTATTATTTATTGTCTACCAACAAAAAATATTCCTACAGGAGTATTTTTGCAAGAAGGTCCATTATTATAGATACATTTATCTTATTCTCCTAACACTATTCTTACTAGGTACCCTGAGGCTATAGGACAATTAATACCCAAAGGAATAAAAGCAGCAAAGTGAGTGCTTGGGATTGCTCCCAATAAAATTATTACTCCACATACTCTGAATCAAATTGATGAGTTAGTTAATGAGTTAAATACTTGGGCAATAATCATGTGCAAATCTAATGTTTCATTTCGTAATCACTTACCATCTAATCCTTTATTGTCTTTTTGGTCATCGCATCCTCTAATTTTTCCAAAATTGACAAGAAAAACACCTATCATGAATGCTCCAAATATATTTACTGATGGATCAAATAATGGTACAGCAGCAATAGTTACACCTGATCAAACTTTTACATTTCTAGTACCCAAACAATCAGCTCAAAATGTAGAGCTTAATGCAGTATTACAAGCTTTTGTGATGTTTAAAGATTCTGTATTTAATTTATTTTTGATAGTCAGCATATAGTTAATGCTATAGTATGCCTTGAAGATGCTGGTAGGATTTCCCATTCCTCTACTGTTTTCTCCTTGCTTTCCACTATACAAAGTATAATCTGGGACAGAAAAGATCAATTCTTTATAGGACATATCAGGGCACATACAGGATTGCCTGGAGCCATCAGTTTGGGCAATGATTTAGCAAATAAAAGTACACATGACATACATATTTTCTCTACACTAGAAGAAGCTATAAATTTTCGTAAAAAGTTCCATGTCAAAGCTAATACCTTACAAAAGCCTTCTAAAATAACTAAGGAAAAAGCTAGACAAATAATAAAACAATGTCAAAATTGTGTGACCTTTTTACCACAAGTTAATCTTGGAGTCAATCCTAGAGGATTGATACCTAATCATATTTGGCCGATGGACATCACACACTTGCCAGGATTTGGAAAATTAAAATATTTGTATGTTACAGTTGATACTTCTTCTGGATTTTTGATGGGCACCCTTCATGCCGGAGAAAAAACTAAAGATATTATCACTCATTGCTTACAAAATTTTGCCACTGTGGGCGTTCCCAAACAGTTAAAAACAGATAATGCCCCTGGTTATACTTCTACCTCTTTTAAACAATTTTGGTCATCATTTGGCATTACTCATATAACATTAATCCCATACAATCCACAGGGACAAGGCATAGTTGAAAAAGCTCATCAAACTATTAAAAAGTACTTATTAAAGCAAAAAAGACACAATTGGGAAAGGGTATATATTCCCCAAAGACAAACTTAAAATAACCCTTTTTATTCTAAACTTTTAAAATTTGGATTCATCAGGACTTAGTGCTGGGGAAAGGCATATGTGTCCAAAAAATGTGCATAAGCCCAAGGTTCTTTGGAAAGATATTCTAACAGGACAATGGAAAGGTCCTGACCCAGTAATTGTCTGGAGTCGGGGGTCTGTTTGTCTGTTTCCACAGGAAAAACAGTAGCCGATTTGGATTCCAGAGAGATTAACCAAGGTCCTGACCCAATGATTGTCTGGAGCCAGGGGCCTGTTTGTGTGTTTCCACAGAGAGAACAACAGCCGATTTGGATTCCAGAGAGATTAACTGAAGCGATTTCTACAGAACAAAAAGAAGATGATTTGACTCAAGTCCATATCAGCTGATATCCAAAATTCCAGTTTGGCTACCCTTACATCTAAGATGGAACCAGGATGCTTTTTTCAATATCTATTTTATTATTGCCTTTTCCCACATTTTATTTTGTTTTTTTGAGCTCATACATACCTAGTTTAATGTTTTGGTGATCAGTTCTATTTTTTGACAATAGAGTTTTTAAACATTGCAATGGAGATTTCACATGTAAAAAGTTATAAGGCCTTTACTATTAGGTTATGTGTTGTATGTATTATATTATGTGTGCACACTTGTGTTTTGTGTTATATGTTTGAATGTTCATATGTCCATATATCATATATGATGAGGGCTCATGAAAAAATTGATCCAAATATTTTTTTATTCACATTATTTAAATGGTTTAATTTAAATTGGGTAAACAGCTGTTGAGGATTGTTTTAAAATGTGAACAAAAAAGGAGGTTAACAGATCTGTTTGTTTTCTTTCACATTTCCTTTTCATTATATTTAATAATTCTCTCCAAGACAATGTAAATTGTTAAGAAAATTGTTTTCTTTCAGTGTTTTCTGGAATGTTACATAATTTTTTCTTTAGCCATTATTGCCAGAATTTCTATCTTCGTCACAGTGCTGGTGAAATCAAAGATAAAACCAATCTACAGCTTCTGCAATAGCCATCACTGAACTGCTTGCAGAACTTGCCTGGACACATTGTGAACTCACATGTATGCATTGTAAACTATCTGTTTGTGCAGCAACTTGTGGTAGTGTTGGGTTATATTTGCTGATGATGTCATTGGTGGTACAATTTTTTCAAAAGGAGCCGTCAATTGGCTTGGTGTATCTTCCTCCCTTCTGAGATTCCAAAAGTAAGGGACAGGGTAAACACTCCACAACCATGGAGCTCTGCTGGCCTAAAGACTTCTTGAGAATCTGCCTCTGACGTTGGGCACTTGAAATATATGTTGTTGTTGGGAATTTTAGCTTTCTTTGTAGTGAGACCATCAAATCTGGGTCTGCATCTATGTGACTTGGAGGTCATGGTTTCTTATTTTCCAATGAACATGAGGCAGCAATGTTGAATTCTCTCTTTTAGGGTAAACTGTGGCCACGGGGGGCTAAGTGTATCCACATGTGGACTGTGAAGCCATTTGGGCATCCTTCACTTTTTGTGGTGTTTCTTGCTGCTGAAATGGAATTTTTGTATTTGCTTCACGAAATACAAAGAATTCAACTGTTACCCAGTGCGTGAGGGAGATCTGTCACCTGTGGTAGGTCAGGGTCTGCAGAAGAATGCATCAACCAGGCTTATATTCCACATAGCTTGCCCCCATGACCATGGCAACCCGATTCTAAACATTGCCCTGAAACCTCTCCATATAACAAGATGCCTTTACATAGAAGGGACTGCTGGCTGCACCATGTCTGTCACAAGGCATTTGGAAGCCAATGGGAGATCCACATGGCCCCACCACAGATGTTTTATCACACACCTGCCCACCACTGCTCTATGCCCACTCCTCAGCAGGCTTCAACTTCTTGGCATCTCTGTTCGGCACCATCTTCATAAAAACCAGTCAATCAAGGCACTGACTGGTATACTCATGATCATCCTCAGGATATCCAAAGATTCTCCAGTGCCACCTGGTCATGGAAATTTTAAAAATTTCATGGTATTTATCTAGCCACTTTTCAAGGAGGAAGTTGGAGGCACTGTGGGTTTCAATTTATTCTGGAACCATTAAATGGTGAGGAAGCTCATTTCAATGAAATCTCTGGAGAACCCTCACAGGAAGGTTCCCAAACAGTGGCCAAAATGTCACATGAATCCAGGCCTATTGAGGTGATGTCCATGTGTGTTTTGACTCTCAATTATGGCTGCCAAGTTTTTCAGAATAAAATCATGTGACATCCTGGCTGAGATTCCAAGTGCTCTGGGAAAAGCCTCCCTGGGCCAAGATCTCAGTTTCCAAGGGTGACTCTCATGCGTGGCCTCATAAAATCCCAACACAATTTATGCCAGTACTTCTCTGAGGTCTGTTCCAGAACTCATTCTCTAAGGGGAATCACACCAGAGTTCAAGTCCAGGTGGACCCAGGCATCTGTTCCAACTGCCACACAAATGACCACAATTTAAACCAAAACACTCCCACATGGCCCTCATCTTCGTCCATACAGACACTCATCATAACCTCTGGCTGGAGTTTTCCATGAGGGGTGCAGCACAAGACAGTGTCCAAAATAACCTCCCTTGCCCCTCATTTGCATAAAGACATGTTGGCCTGGACACCCATCTTGGGAACCAGGAATGATCAAATAGGCCTGCTGTTAATACTGCTCTGCTTCTCCAATATGAGGCCTACTGACTGTCAGGTATAGATTCTTTTTTTTTTTTTTTTTTTTTTAGAAAGAGTGAGAGAGTGAAAAGACGGGGAGAGAGAGAGAATTTTAATACTTTTCTTTTTTAGTATTTGGCGAACACAACATCTTTGTCTGTATGTGGTGCTGAGGATCGAACCCGGGCCGCACGCATGCCAGGCGAGCACGCTAGGGCGTGAGCCACATCCCCAGCACCAGGTATAGATTCTTCATGTGATTTGGATTCAGTTGAAACCCAAGCACCTATGGGCTAGTTTCTGCAGGGCTTTGAAGATCTTATTTGAACCAAAGGTTCGTATTCTTACTTGATGGAGGTCAGGAACCTTACAGAGAAAGGCGAGAGAATTCTTCCACAATGAATGCTCTTTTAGCCAATGTAGTTTATGATGCACACATGGGATCTTTCTTTAGATGCATCAGGTGCTGAGAATCTAAGCCACAGCCTCACAGAGGACCTATAGCCTGATTCAGACACATTCCTTTCCAAAGCAATTAAGCAAAGAGCCACATGTGATGCCCATTCATTTGCATTTGAAAACTGTTTTCTTTATGCTTCCCAATGGGTGGCCTGAGGCAAAGATCATCCTGACATTCAGGGCAACAGAAAAATAGGTAAGCAAAAGGCCCAAAGCAGTGTTTCTCCACTGAGACTTTTCCTGATCACAGATATCTGAGTTTTCTGGGACGCTCGCCATTCCCTTCAGCTATCAAGTACATGGCCATGTCACTGAGTTTAGAGGTGGTACATATCTTGGAAACAATATCATGAGCCTATTCTGGAGAGTGGCCAGGATTCAGAAAAAAAACCAGAAACTTAGTAAGATATCAGGGGTTTCTCATTGATAAGGCAAGCCGCAGTCCATTCATAAATTGGGAAGTACGAATGCTGGGAAGCTTTCTACTACACAGGACACATCAATTGAAGTTTTCTGTTTTCTAAAGTCTACAACCACGTACACGGTGGGATACACAGACCTAGAAACACTCACCGTGTCAAACGACTTACTAGAATCAGTTCACTCCAAAGTAAACAAACCGCCTTTCTTACCTATTCTCAGAACATTAGACAAAACCACAAACCCACACCCACACCCACAAAGGCACCTCCTTCCCCCAAGTAGGTCTGTGACTATCCGGAGTGTCCTCTGACTTTTGGGCCATACTATGTTCCCCCAAAATGGCCTGTCCTGTCTCAGATCTGGTCTCCTTGGCCAACTCTGTGAAGTTGTCAGGAGCCAGCGGTGAGCCACTACCTGCTTTCCCAGGAATAGCCCCGCTTCAGAGCTTTCTTGCATTTGGCCTTCCTCACATCTGTAGGTACCAAGAAAGACTGACTCATACAGGAACATGAATGAATTTAGGGAATGTATAATAAGACACACTTATTTCATATTTTGGAAAATCTGGAGAGTATATATATATATATATATATATATATATATATATATATATATAGACACACACACACACACACACACACACATTAATATTTAGCAATATATATGCCAATTGAAATTCATCACGAAATATAATACATGCACATGTCCAAAAATATTCATTTTACTGAACATGGATTTATGTATAATGTTTTTCACTAGGAAGCTCACCCATAGGTTGAATTTTCAGTTCCATCAGTATTTAGGGGAAGTAATCTCTTCTCACAATTTTTATATCCAAAGTCAGTGAGCTCACAAGAATATACGTGTGTTACCAGGTAGGATACTATATATGCTTAAAAAAATACATGTACTCAATAGGCTACAGAAAAAGAGAGACAGGAATTTACATATATGTTAACTTTAAAAGCTCAGGGAAAAATACTACAATGAAAACTTGACTAGATTTATAACACATACTCTTGATAAAGCAGAAGGCAAATCCAAGCATACACCATGCTTCCTATGAAAGGCCTGTATTTCTATTTAGTTAGGTTTCTTTTTCTCCATTATATTAAGATTAGTAGTCAGAGTCTAGTAGGGTATGGGTTAGTGTCAGGGATTCAGTATTTCAAATGGAAAATAGGAAAATGAATCTAATGTGTATGCAAATATGTGCTACACAAATATCTTCCCACTCTCATCCAGAACGAAGCCTTGACATAACCATTTCTCCAAGTAAGACACAATTAGTTGAGAGGAGTTAGAAAATATGTGAATACATATGTGGAATGGAAAATGCTCAGGAGTTCACAACACTGGAGGTGGTAGAACAGTTTCCAAAAGTAAGGGAGAGAGTAAATACTCCACAAACATGGAGCTGTGCTGGCCTAAAGACTTCTTGAGAAACTTCCTCTGAGGTTGGGCACATGAAATATATGTAATTGTTAGGAGAATTAGCTTCATTTGTAGTGACCCCATCAAATCTGGGTCTGCATTTATGTGACCTGGATGACATGGTTACTTATTTTCTAATGAACATGAGACAGGAGTTATGAATTCTCTCTTTGTCGGTAAACTGTGGCCACTGGGAGCTAAGTGTCTCCCCGTGTTGTCTGTGAAGTCAGTTGGTCATCCTCCACTTTTAGTGGTGTTTCTTACTGCTGCACTGGGAGTTTGACATTGGCTTCACGAAATACAAGGAGTTGAACTGGGACAAAATGCTGGAGGGAGTTCTGTCACGTGTGGTTTTTCAAGGTCTCCAAGAGAATGTACAAACCATGCTTCTATTCCAAATAGTTTTCCCCTTGACTATAGCAACCTGATTCTGAACATTGCCCTGAAACCTCTCCATATAACAAGATGCCTTTACATATAAGGATCTGCTGCCTGCACCATGCAAGTCACATGTCTTTGGAAGTCAATGGCAGATCCAGGTGGTCCTACCAAAAATATTTATTCACACACCTACAGTCCACTGCTCTACACTCACTACTCAGCAGGCTCCAACTTATTGGCATCTCTGTTCTACACCATTATCACGAAACCCAGTCAATCAAGGCCCTGTCTGGTACACTCATGATCAGCAACCGGACATCCACAGGTTCTCCAGTGCCACCTGGTCATGGGAATTTCAAAAGTTTCATGGTTTTTATATCACCATTTTTCAAAGATGAAGTTTGAGGCACTGTGGGTTTCAATTCATTCAGGAACCATTAAATGGTGAGGAAGCTCATTTAAATGAAAGCTCTGGAGAACTCTCACAGGCAAGCCTTTCCAAAGAGTGGCCAAAAGGTCACATGAATCCAGGACCATTGAGGTCTAAAATGTGAGGTCCATGAGTGTTTGGAATCTCAACTATGGCTGCAAAGTCTTTAAGAATAAAATATTGGGATATCGTGGCTTAGATTTCCCAAGCTCTGTGGAAAGCCATCCTGGGAATAGATCTCATTTTCCAAGGGCGATTCTCATGCATGGCCTCCTAAAATTGCAACACTATTTATTGCAATACTTCTCTGAGGTCAGTTCTAAAACTCAGTCTCTAAGGGGAATCATACCAGAGTTCAAGCCCAGGTGGACAATGTCATCTCTTCCAACCACCACACAAATGACCACAGTTAAAACCAAAACACTCCCATATGGCCCTCATCTTCTTTTATATAGACACTCATCATAACCACTGGCTGGAGGTTTCCATGAGGTGCGCAGACCAAGACAGTGTCCAAAATATGTTCCCTTTCCTCTCATTTGCCTAAAGTCAGGGTGGCCTGGACACTTGCTGTGAACCTGGAGTAATCAAATACTCCTGTCATTAATTCAGGTCCACTTCTCCAATTTGAGGCCAACTGACCATGGGGTTTAGAATCTTTATTTGAATTGGAGTCATGGAAAACCCAAGCACCTATAGCCTAGCCTCTGTAAGTTGGAAAAATTCATTTCACTCAAAGAATCCCTATTCTCACTTGATGGAGGTCAGGACCCTTACAGAGGAAGGCGACAGACTTCATCCCAAAGACTGCTCTTTTGGCCATTTTGGTTTGGGATGCACACATGGGAAATTTCTTTAAATCCATCAGGTGTTGAGAATCTAAGCCACAGCCTCACTCAGGGCCAAGGGGCTGATTCAGACAATCCCTTTCCAAAGCAATTAAGCAAAGAGCCACAGGTATACCCATTCATTTCCATTTGAAAACTGTTTTCTTCAGGCTTCACAAAGGGATGGCCTGAGTCAAAGACCTTCCTGACATTCAGTGCAACAGAACAATAGGTAAGCAAAAGGCCCAAAGCAGGGTTTCTCCACTGAGACTTTCCTGGTCACACTGATATCTGAGTTTTCTGAGATGCTCGCCATTCACTTCAGCTATCCAGTTCATGGCCATGTTACAGAGTTTGGAGGGGGTACATATCTTGGACACAAAACCATGGGCTTATTCTGGAGAGTGGCCAGAATTCAGGAAGAAAACAGGAAATTAGAAAGATAGTAGGTGTTGCCCATCCATAAGGCAAGCTACAGTCCATTCATCAATTTGGCTGGATAAATGCTGTGAAGCTTTCTACTAGATAGGACACATCCATTGATGCATTTTTTTTAATGTCTACAACCCCGGACACAATGTGATACACAGACATAGAAACACTCGCCTTGTCAAACGACTTACTAGAAACAGTCCACTCCAAACTAAACAAACCTACTTTTCTACCTATTCTAAGAACATGACACAAGACCACAAACTCATAACCACAAAAAAAGGCACCTCCTTCGCCCAGGTAGGTCTGTGACTATCCAGAGTGTCCTCTGACTTGTGGGCCAATAATGTTCCCCCGAAATGGCCTGTCCTGTCTTAGATCTGGTCTCCTTGGCCAACTCCGTGAAGTTGTCAGGAGCCAGCGGTGAGCCTCTACTTGCTTTCTCAGGAAAAGCTCTGCTTCAGAGCTTTCTTGCATTTGGCCTTCCTCACATCTGTAGGTACCAAGAAAGACTGACTCTGTCTTTGTAAATCCAAACAAGTGAGACCACTGGGGCTGGGACTGGGACTGGCTATGGGTGCCTGGCATCCTGGATCCCAAGTTCAGAGAGTTCCATCTCCACTGAAGTGTGATGGAACTGTTTTTAGTTCCTCCTTCAGGAACTGAATGAGGTCACTCTCTTGGCAACCACTTTGTCCAAACGTTGCTTCCAAGGTTCCCATGAGATGGAGGCTGGCCCTAATTCCTGTGACACTTTAACAAGTTTGAATTGTATATCAACCATAATCTCCCAGGAACAGATCTACACACAGGCCTGGGTTGGCTCATGTTCTCTGCTTTAAGAATAGAAGCTGATTCAGACACAACCCTTTATCCTGACCAAGCCGTTTGCCATGGAAGATGCCTTTTGCTCTCTCAGGTCCTTCATAGCTGCCTACATATTCTCCAGGGATCATTTCGCCATGGACATTTGAGGTTATCACCAGGTGGAAGATCCATTACATTCCAGTATTATAAGACCAACTCTTTCCCTGCTTTTCTGTAAAGTAAGATTGAGGGAATACTGTATGTTTAGGGTTAATAACAGGTTCGATTTGGGTTAGGAATCATTTTGCTGGGTGAATAATGGTATTGGGAACCTGCGATATTTATAACAATATAGAGGTGAAATGTATGCATGAAAACAGAAATCTAAGTATGATTTGAAGCCCAGAAGGGCATTGGGCCCTTGCTTGGGATACTTAGCATTGAATTAACTTCTGAACAGATGTCTCAGATAAATCGATATACAATGGCATATGACCTTGTACCTTGGATGATTGAATGTAGAAAAGAACATCCAGTCAAAAAGGGATAGTCAGTAGGATTAGAAAGATAGTAGTTAGGATTAGGAAGGAGAGTGCATGTAGAATTTGCAACAAAAGTTCTTTAGCAATAGGTTTTCGGTTAGAGAATGAATTTAAATGTCAGCAAATGTGAAGAGTCAGTCACAATGATGAAATTGGGAAAATATTTAGGAAAGCAGATATAAATAGAGACATTAGGTAATCAGGCAAAGTATATAGTGAGTGATAGGATTAGACATTTTCAACAGGGTTGAGGTTGAATATATTATCTTAGGAAGAAACAAATATGTAGTCACCAATAGGATTTACATTTGAGAGCATTAGGCAACCTGGACATGATATTTTTAGTAATCCATGTTCACTTTCCATTTAGGCTTTGGTACAATCATAAATGTGAACTTTGAATTCTGTGCCCAGAATATTTCTGTGATTAAATATATATATATATATATATATATATATATATATATATATATATATGTAGATCATTTGACATGAGTATTTCTCCACCATTTTTAGGAGCAATATTGACTGACTACTACTGACTGATAGGTATAGATTCTTTATGTGATTTGGCGTCATGAGAAAACCCAAGCACCTCTTCATGGCTTGAAGAACTCATTTGACCCAAAGAGCCACAAGTGATGCTCATTCATTTCCGTTTGAAAACAGCTTTCTTCAGGCTTCACAAAGGGGTGACCTGAGGCAAAGAACTTCCTGATATTCTGGGCAACAGAACAATAGGTAAGCAAATGGCCCAAAGCAGGGTTTCTCCACTGAGACTTTCCTGATCACACTCTCCCAGCTCACGTGTAAAGTTAGATTGAGGGAAAAGTCTATGGTTAGGGTTAATAACATATTCGATTTTGGTTAGGAATCATTCTGAAGGATGAATAATGGTATTGGGAGACTGGGATATTTACAAGAATATATAGGTGAAATACAAGTATGAAAACAGAAATCTAGGTACAATTTGAAGCCCAGAAGGGCATTGGGCCCTTGAGTGGGTTACTTAGCTTTGAGTTATGTCCTGCCCAGATGTCTCAGATAAATCGATATTCAATGGCATAGGACCTTGTACCTTGGATGATTGAATGTTGAAGAGAACATCCAATTAAAAAAAGAAAGTCCGTAGGATTAGGAAGATAGTTGCTAGGTTTAGAAACAAGAGTGAGTATAGGATTTGGACAAAAAGTTCTCTAGCAATAGGTCTTCAAGTAGAGAGTGAATGTAAATATCAGCACATGTGAAGAGTCAGTCACAATGAGAAGTGGGGAAAATATGTAGGAAAGCAGATGTCAATAGAGACTTTAAGAAATCAGGCAAAGTTTAAAGTGAGGGATAGGATGAGATATTTTCAACAGGCTTGAGATTGAATATATAATCTTAGGAAGAAACAAATATATAGTCAACAATAGGATTTACATTTGAGAGCATTAGGCAACCTGGACATGGATGTTTTTAGTAATGCATGCTCACTTTCCTTTTAGGCTTTGGTACAATCATAAGAGTGACCTTTGTTTTCTGTGTCCAGAATGTTACTGTGATAAAATGTATATGTAGATTAGGTGACATGAGTATTTCTTCCACCATTAGTGGGAGCAATATTTTGAAGATGTATAAATTCGTATTGGAGGAACAAAGAGGTGTACCATGTGTCTATGAATATAGAAATAATGCATGAATAGACCATACTGTGAACAAATAATGTAACTGGTTCCAACTTTAAATAATTGATTTAATTAATATCTGAAAATGTAAAGGAAATCTTAAATTGATATACATACATTCATTATAACCAGTCATAAATCTAACGGTAATATTAGGGTTATGGTTTATCAAGAAGAATGTGTGAGTTTTGCTTCAAAAGTGATTATGGAAATCGAAAATAATGTGTTTGAAAAGAAGTCTCATGAAAAGACCAGTCAAAAAATCTGGAGGAATATATGTGTTCTGAAGCAGGAAGTGATTGAAATTGAAACAAATGCCTATAAATTTGTGAACTTGTGGATGAAATATATATCCTATGATGTGCATAAACTGAGAAAATAGTAATGTACCACTGTTGAATAAAAATGAACCGGAAAACACACATCATGTCCCATAGGAAACTACTTGCATTGATATTAAACTGGGTATTACTGTAGAAATATTAGGATTTGTATGCACCATCCACTGAAGTTATCTTTCAGTACTAGGTAACAAATATGTATTTCAGGTTGATGAATATTTCTGAGAATTATCTTGTGAAAAGTTGATCATAAATCCACATACATGAATATGAATGATTTGAAGGAGTGTATAATAAGACTCATATATTTCATATTTTGAAAAATTTGTAGAGTGTGTATTCCAATCAAAATTCATCATGAAATATATATGTCATCCACAGATGCAAAAATATTTATTTCACTTGAAAATGGATTTATGTATAATGTTATTCTACTAGGAAGCTCACCCATATTTTGAATTTTCAGTTCCAACAATGTTTAGGAGGAGTGATCTCTTCTCATAATTTGTATCTGCCAAGTCAGCCACCTCACAAAAATGTACATGTGATAACAGATAGGATACTATATGTGCATATCAAAATACATGTGCTGAATAGGCTACAGAGAAATGAGACAGGAATTTGTTGAGAGCCACAGCTGAAGGGGCCGCAGCAAACTTCCAGCTGCCAGCAAATTTCCAGCTGCCAGCTGATTATTGGCTCAGAGCGACCTCAGCATCATCTAGCTGATTGGCTCCTCTGTGGTGATGCTCATTGGGCTGTTTCCCTGCCCTTTCAGACCATGGAGCTGCTCCTTGGGGAACTTTTTTGGCTCCACCCAGCCAATCGGCCTCAAGAGCAGTAGGATTGTGGCAGGTGGAGAGGCTTGTGTGTGTGAGAGAGACTTTACAAGGAAGCCAGTAGTGGCAGTTGGGCTCTGAGGGTTTTTCCTGAGGAGTTGTTTTGTTTGCCGTGTGTGGTTCTAAAAATAAAGTTAGTTTTTTTTTTTTTTTTTGACAAGTGGCTCCTGAATCATGCCCAGCCAGACTGCAGCATTTTGTGGCTCACATGGGGAACGACTGAGGGTAAGTGATAAGGTAAACTGCTTGCCCCTGTGGGCAAGGTGAAAGGATGGGTAGCCATTTTAAGATGACTCCTTTGTTTTGCTTCACTTTTGTTTTAAGTTGCCTGTTCCTGGAGATGAGTGGGATGGAAGAAAAACCACTCACATCTGAGAAAAAACTATTTACATCTGAGGAACAGATAGGTATAAAGGACGGATGCACATGTCAGGAGGATAGAAAGGCTATAATGACTTTTTGTTGTTCCCTTTTTAATTCATTCTGTCTCAGTTTTGTTTGGCGTCATCTTGTTGGGTTGTATTATAATAGAAATACGGGATCAGAAATTAGTAAAAAAACAAACTGAAAGAGTGTTAAATAAATTGTTAGAGAAAGGAGGCATCTCAGAAATATCAAGGAGAGTCAGGGCATTTGTTGATACAATACAAAAATGTAGCCCATGGCTTTTGAAGGAGGAGTCATTAAATATATCACAATGGAACCATCATGGTGAAGATTTAAAAGGATTAGAAAAGAGCAGCCGAGGGACTATGCCAGTTGGCACATTGCATTGTGGACGTTCATATCTGGTTTGCTTAGTCCAAAGCCTTAAGTTCAGACAAAGATAGAGGAACCAAGTTTAGAGCATAAAAAGCAATCAGGGGCAAAGTTAAAAAAGGAGACTGCTACTAACACCTTTCTGTCACCAGAGGATGTAAATGTCCAACTAACAAGGCCACCTCCATGTGCTGGGAGGCCCCCAACCCCAACAGTTGATAGTTCGGATCCTGAGACAGGATCTCAAGTATTAACATGCCCTGTATTTGAGGTAGGAGGGCAGCGAATTCACCATGCTTTAAATTTCAAAATAGTGAAGCAGCTAAAAGAGGCTGTAACAACATATGGTCCTCAAGCACACTTCATTGTAAGCTTGGTCGAATCCATTAACACCTTGAACATGACGCCAGCAGACTGGGCTAATATGTGTAAAGCTGTGCTAAATGGACGTCAATACCTATTATGAAAGGTTGCCAGTGAGGAATTTTGCAAAGAGATGTCTAGGCGAAATGCAGCAGCTGGTTATCCTCAGAGAAATCTAGATTTGTTGTTAGAAAAGAGACCTTATGAGGATCAGCAACAACAAATTCCATATGATCCTGGCATATACGCACAAATTGCTGTAGAGGCAGTTAGGGCATGGAAGACTTTACAAGGACATGGAGGTTTACAAGGTCAATTATCTAAGGTAATACAAGGAGCTAATGAATCTTACGCTGGATTTGTAGATAGGCTTATTGAAACAGCTACAGAGTTTTTTGAAATACAGAACAAGCAATGCCATTATTAAAACAACTGGCTTATGACCAAGCGAATCATTGCTGCAGAGGTATCATTAGACCATGGAAACATGAAGATTTAAACACATTTATTAAATTTGGTAGAGACATTAATGAACAAGAGCAAGTCGTGGCAGCTGCAATAAAACAGGCTTTAGATGCCAGAGACATTAATGAAAAAGGGCAAATTGTGGCAGCTTTAGTAAAACAGGCTTTAGAAGACAGGCCAAGAACATGCTACAATTGTGAACAAACAGGACTTTTTAAAAGGAATTGCCCCATAGGAGGAGGGTTTAACAAAACTAGGTATCAAAGGACTAGAATACCGGGTATTTGGCCACAATGACGTAGAGGGAGACATTGGGCTAATGAATACCATTCTCAAACCACCATAGAGGGTACTTCATTATCAAAAAACAAACAAGCACCAGGTGTTTATCCACGATATCATGAAGAAAGGCATCCGGCTCCATTGCCAAAAAATGGACAGGGGGGCCCAATGCTCTGGGGCCCGAAACCGCAAATATATGGAGCACTGGAGGAAACCAGCAACCCCATCAGTGTAGTGCCCACGACACATTGTTCATCAGATCCCTCATCAGACAAACCAGAGGGAGCGCAGGGTTGGACATCTGTGCCTCCGCCAGATCAATACTAACTCCAGAGATGGGAGTTCAAATCATTCCCACAGGGGTGAAACGACCTCTTCCCAAAAGAACAGTAGGCTTATTATTGGGATGCAGCTCTTCTACTCTAAAAGGACTTATGATGAGTCCTGGGGTAATTGATCCCGATTATGAAGGTGAAATAAAAATTATAGCCAGTTTTCCAAAGGGTATATCAGTAATTGCTCCAGGAGATAGAATAGCACAATTAATAATAATACCCAGCCCACATGATAAATTTTACAGTTATGCTGTAGAAAGGGGTTCCAAAGGATTAGGCTCCACAGGTGTAGATTGGGCTATGCTTTCTTTAAATTTATATTCTCGCCCCATGCTAAAACTAAATATTCAAGGACATGAATTCAATGGGCTACTGGATACAGGTGCAGACCTTAGCATCATCTGTCGTCAAGAATGGCCAAAACATTGGCCATTACAACAAGCCACTCAAACGCTTCGAGGCCTAGGAGTGGCGACTAATCCCCATAAAAGTGCAACGGTATTAGATTGGAAGGATCCTGAAGGATGTGAAGGAACTATACAGCCATATGTATTGGAACATCTTCCCGTAAATTTATAAGGATGAGATGTCCTAGATCAATTAGGTTTGACATTAACAAATAACATCAATCAAAATTCACCCACTATTATGGCTAGACAAGATTTTAGGAAAGGAAAAAGATTAGAAAAGCAAGAACAAGGTATAGCAACACCAATACAAAAACATCAAGGAACAGATAGATATGGGTTGGATTTTCAGAAAGGGCCACTGAGACAATAAATATTACTTGGAAATCAGAAAGACCAGTATGGGTTCCTCAGTGGCCCCTGACTAAAGAAAAGATACAAGTAGCCCATGACCTGGTCAAACAACAATTAGCGGAAGGACATATACAACCTTCTGTGTCTCCCCATAATACTCTCATTTTTGTCCTTAAAAAGAAATCTGGTAAATGGAGATTATTGCAAGATTTAAGAGCCATTAATAATGGGATGGTTTTTATGGGACCTGCTCAATCAGAGATTCCTCAATTGTGTGCTTTGCCAAAAACTTGGTATGTTTTCGTTGTAGATATTAAAGATCGTTTTATTTTCAATTCCAATTCATCCTGAGGATATTCCAAGTTTTGCATTTACTATACCTGCACTGAATCATGAAGGTCCTGACAAGAGATATGAGTGGAAAGTACTCCCTCAAGGGATGGCTAACAGCCCAACTATGCGTCAAATTTATGTTAACAAAGTAATCCAGCCACTTAGAAATCAAATTCCTGAAATACAAATTTTTCACTATATGGATGATGTATTATTAGCACACAAAGTTAAAAACCCATTGCTAGAATGGTATGCCACACTTACAAACGTATTAAAAAATTATAACCTAGAGATAGCAATAGGTAAAATACAATTAAATTTTCCAATTAATTATTTAGTAGCTCTATTATCCTCAACCATGGTCAGTCAACCAAAAATTCAAATACGAGTAGATCAACTCAAATCAATTAATGACTTTCAAGAGTTATTAGGAGACTTAAATTGGATAAGGCCTCATCTAGGTATACCAACAGGAGAGTTGGGACCTTTATTTGATATCCTAAAAGGACCATGAGATCCAAATTCACTCAGAATGTTAACGCCTGAAGCAAGAAAAGAAATAAAAATCATTGAAACATATATGGGAAATATGCTTTTGGATAGAGTTGTTATAATTTTGCATTTATTATTTATTGTACTAACAACAAAAAAAATATTTCTACAGAAGTATTTTGGGAAGAAGGTCCATTATTATGGATACATTTATCTTATTCTTCTAACACTATTATTACTTGCTATCCTGAGGCTGAGGGAGAATTAATACTCATAGGAATAAAAGCAGCAAAAAGAGTGTGTGTGGAATTTCACCCAATAAAATCATTACTCCATATACTATGAATCAAATTGATGAATTAGCTAATTAGTTAAATACTTGGGCAATAATCGTGTGTAAATCTAATGTTTCATTTGATAACCACTTACCATCTTATCTTTTATTGTCTTTTTGGTCATCGCATCCTGTAATTTTTCCAAAAATGACAAGAAAACACCTATCATGAATGCTCCAAATATATTCACCGATGGGTTAAATAATGGTACAACAGCAATAGTTACACCTGATCCAACTTTTATATTTTTAGTACCAAAACAATCAGCTCACAAGGCAGAGCTTAGTACAGTATTACAAGCTTTTGTGATTTTTA